>NC_073308.1:39111175-39236175 GCF_027595985.1 Sorex araneus | reverse complement strand
GACGGGATACTGGCTTGAGGCAGTGGTTTTGTCTTTTTACAGCAAATTTAAATGCTATTGGCTCTGACACTATCCAATTGATCTTTCCTTTCTAGAACTTCAGTTTTCAGAAGTGAACAAATAATTAGAGGACAATTTCTTAGTGCTCTATAGAATCATTTTATTGGGTGACACAGTCCTAGAGACCATATGTCAGCATGACAGTTACTTGTGGCTTCTCCCAGGTTCTGTTGGCAGCTGGTCTAGGGGAGAAACAGCCTTGGCATCCTCGGAAATCCTCTTAATAACTCTCAACTCTCTTGCCCTGCACAAATAACTTCACCAGCTCAGGATGGAGATGATAAATGGAAATGTCCTATTCTCTTTAAGATTAAAGTTGATGAATGAAGGAAAAAATCTATAACATTGTATATGGCACTGTAGAAAGAATGCTGGACTCGGCGACTGGGATCTTGTCTTGGCTCTGAGGCTAATTGGCTGAATGCAAGGAGATGAAGCACATTTCTCTGAATCTAGTTTCCTCGTTTCCTGTGAAATGAGGAGATTGCATGAGGAAATAATAATAAGGATCACTTGTGGGGTGTAGACTACATGCCAGTTGTGAACTAAGGACTTTAAAAACATGAGCTAACTCAGGGCTAGGGACGTAGCTCAGTGGTAGAGAACTTGCCTCATGTGTATGAGACCCTGGGTTTCTTCTAGTGCAAACACACACATACACACACACACACACGCACACACACGTAACCTTTACACCAATCCTATCCAGTCAATATTCTTTTTTTTTTTGCTTTTTGGGTCACACCTGGCAATGTACAGGGGTTACTCCTGGCTCTGAACTCAGGAATTACCCCTGGTGGTGCTCAGGGGATCATATGGGATGCTGGGGATTGAACCCGGTCGGCCGCATGCAAGGCAAACACCCTACCCCTCAGTCAATATTATTTTAAAGCCCATTTTATGGACAAGATAAAGATAACTGGCAGTATTGGGGCCAGAGCGATAGGACAGTGGGGAGGGAATTTGCCTTGCACACAGCCGACCTGGTTTCGGTCCCCAGCATCCCATATGGTCCCCTGAGCACCTTCAGGAGTTATTCCTGAGTATTGAGCCAGGAGTAACTCCTGAGCATCGCCAGTGTCACCCCCCTTAAAAAGAATGACTTGCATAGGTAACATATCCAGGGCACAGACCCAGGTTGGTTTGACTCTAAAGTAGACATTCTGTATTGGATGATCTTCTGGGTCTGCCATTTAAGAATTGCTTTCTGGAAGAGAAAAACAGAAGTTGTGTGGATGAGAGGGAGGAGCAAGAGAATGATTTCCTGCAAGATGTAAAAATCAACTCATTTTATTGTGAGAGAAATGGGTGTGTACGGGGTGGAGTATAGTGGAAATAGCTGTGTGAAAAGAAATCATGCAGCTGCTCTCTTTTTTCTTCCAATCTTTGTGCCACATCCAGTGGTGCTCAGGGACTACTCTTGACTGCTTGCCAAGAGTACAACTCCCTATAGTGCTCAGGGACCATGTGGTGCTGGAACCAAATTCAGAGCCTCACAAATGAAAATAAACACTCTACCACTGTGTCACATCTTAGTCCATTCATTGCTTGTGTTTGCAAATATTTCCTTTTTTTTTCTTCCAAGAAGCCTCTCTGCAAGGATTTTTACTATATTGCATTCGGTTTCAAAAATCCTCACATGCATCCCGCTGCTTGTGGTTACTTTCTACTCAGACGCTACAATATGAAAAAGAAATGTGTAGGAGCTTGGGGTAAAATACAGGGGTCAGGGGGCTCATATTTTACATGTGTGGGACCGAGGTTCCATTTCTATGACATGTTCCCCCAGAATCACCATTTATATCCCTGAAGGCCCCTAGCACTTTTGGGGTGGTCTTGGGAGTCTCATCCCTTAGCTCTCCTAAGCCCCCTTGGGTCCCAGCACCAGGCCATTTGGCCCAGTTGGCTGAGTATGCAAGGAATGGCCTGTGGTGGCTTGAACACTGTTTGAGAAGACTCTCAATTTTTTTCTTTTCATTTTTTTTGCTTTTTGGATTACACCAGGTGATGCACAGGGGTTACTCCTGGTTTTGCACTCAGGAATTACTCCTGGCAGTGCTTAGGGGACCATATGGGATGCTGGGAATAGAACCCGGGTTGGCCGAGTGCAAGGCAAATGCCCTACCCGCTGTGCTATCGCTCCAGCGCCCCCCCCACCACCAATTTTTTTTTAAAGGGAAAGGACAGTTTAAGAATACTGAGCCATTTGTTTATTGCTAAAATTGAGCACTTGGCACAAAAGCTTGCCTGGTGGCTTGGCCTGCTTTGGTTTGGCAATGCCTCTTGTTTTCATGCAACTAGAAATTAGAAGGATCCAATGTCCTTAACAGCTCACCATATCAAGAATTTAGTGTTTGAATCATTTCCAAAACCATTGTCCACCCTATTCCAGGAAAGTGCCTCTCAGAGCAGAATTATACAGTCAGCAGGGCCTGGGCTTGGAAAGTTTCTTGCCTTACTTATTCCAGAGGGTGTGGGTTACCTAGGTGTCCCTCTCTGAATTGTAGAGGGCTGAGAAGTACTGTAGCCCCTACTCCCACCAACTTCTGTGAGCATTCTTGAACCCAGACCCCAAAAGGATATAGAGCAAGGTGGGGTATCAAGCCTCCTGCTTAGATGGCTGTGCGACACTGAGTTGTGAGGAGCTCCCGAATCCCGTCCAGTAGGAAAGCATGATGTGAGGATCTCACAAGACCATCTTGTATCACTTGTCATCCCGTTGACCTTCGATTTGCTCGAGCAGGCTCCAGTAACATCTCCATTCATCCCTGTCACATGCTAGTGTAGCCCAATGGCATCTGCTCGCTCCAGGAATACGAAGAGCCTCAAACCATTAGTTCAGAGTCTTCACGAAGAAGTCTGACCATCTCGTAGGTGGGAGGTCACTCAGTCTTTCGACGTCCCATGCAATCCAGTCAGTAACAGCTCTAGTCCAGTGGTTGTCTCTAAATTGCATTATGTGTCCAGCCCATCTGATATTCGATGCCTTGGAAAATGAGACAGCGTCCCTGATTCTTGTTCATCGACCACAGGACCATCACAGAATGAATCTTTGTAGGCATCCCCAACCCGGTGCATGACAGAGAGCAGGATTCAATACCAGGTCCTGCCCAACAGAGAGACTGGAACAGGTATCTAACATCATGCTTACTTTTATTTTTAATTTAATTTAAAATTTAATTAAACTTAAATGTATTATAGTGGATATGTTCACAAGGGTGTTGTCAGTTATGGTCGGTGTACAGAGTTACCTCTCCCTGGTTCTTTTTGGCTGAGTGGTGGTAGCCACAGCTGACTGAGATTAGGATTCATTCCTGGCCCTGGGCTCAGAGATCACTCCCGGTGGAATTCAGTGGACCATATCTGGAACCAGGGATCAAATCTGGGCCAGCCATATGCAAGGCAAGGATCTTAATCCTTGTCTAAACTCTGACCCTGCACATTTTTTTTTTTGCTTTTTGGGTCACACCTGGTGATACACAGGGGTCACTCCTGGCTCTGTACTCAGGAATTAACCCTGGCAGTGCTCAGGGGATCATATGGG
This sequence comes from Sorex araneus, assembly GCF_027595985.1. Taxonomy (NCBI): domain Eukaryota; kingdom Metazoa; phylum Chordata; class Mammalia; order Eulipotyphla; family Soricidae; genus Sorex; species Sorex araneus. Next base: position 39,232,571 of record NC_073308.1, on the reverse strand, counting down.
ATGCTTGGGAATCAAGCCCGGGTCAGCCGCATGCAAGGCAAAAGCCTTACCCGCTGTGCTATTGCTCCAGCCTCTCCCTGCACAGTTTTTTTTTCTTTTTTGGGTCACACCCAGCGATGCACAGGGGTCACTTCTGACTCTGCACTCAGGAATTACTCCTAGCTGTGCTGGGGCGGCCATATGGGATGTTGGGGTTTGAACCCAGGTCATACGAATGCAAGGCAAATGCCCTACCTGTTGCACTATCGTTTCGGCCCCAGGGTCACACCGAGTGGGCCTCAGGGGCTACTTCTGGCTCAGTGCTCAGGGACCATGCAGTGCCAGGGATGGAGCCCGGGGCTCCCACTTGCAAAGAATACTGTATTCCAGCCCTTTGGGCCATCTCCCTGGCCCAGTGTCACAATTTAAAGACCAGAAAATGAAAATATGTAATGGAGTTGTTTGGAAGATGGAAGATTCTATCAAGGCATACGTGAACGAGTGCTTAATGAATACCTAATCACGTTTTGCTCTAAGGGGAAGGGAGGGTCTGCTTGGACAAAAGTGGCTTCAGTCTGGGGCCTTTCCTCCCTTCCGGGGACTCCAGGCTTCCAGTGGACCTCAGCAGAGCTCTTTCCCAGGCTTGCTTTTTCTCTACCAATATGTCCCTCCCAGTCAGTTTTCTTCCTGGAACTGATCCAGGAGTCTCCAGAGCAAGACTCAGGCTGTGTCTAAATAACAGAGAGGCCAATTTAAATCTCAATCTGATTAAAATGAATGTGTCTCCATTAACAGAAACTCTTGTCTGGGTCCTGGTCCATTAAGCCTTGCAAAACACAGGAGGCAAGAGCCCTAAAGACGCCGTGGAGATGATCTTTGTTCTGGGACACTGAGCTACTTGCCGGATCCTCCCTTCAGGCTTCACAGGCCCAAATGGAGCCCTACTGCAAATCCCATTTATTTATTCACACAAACAAATCAGGACTCTGATTGATCCTCTTGAAAACAAGACCCCAAGAATTCTTTTTTTAAAAATTTTTAATTTTTTAAAATTTTTTAATTAGTGAGTCACAGTGAGGGTACAGTTACAGATTCACACATTTTCGTGCTTGTTTTTCCCTCATGCAATGTTCGAGAGCCCATCCCTCCACCAGCGTCCATTCTCCACCACCAATGAATCCAGTATCTCTCCCAACCCCCAATCTCATCCTCCCCACCCCCCCCCCCCGCCTCTGTGGCAGGGCTTTCCAGTTTGTTCTCTCTCTCTCCTTTTGGGTGTTGTGGTTTGCAATAGGGGTATTGAGTGGCCATCATGTTCAGTCTCTAGTCTACTTTTAGCATGCATCTCCCTCCCCGTGCGGGATTTCCAATCACGTATTACTTGGTGTTCCCTTCTCTATCTGGGATGACTTTCCCACTTTCCCCCAGCGTGTGAGGCCAGCTTCCAAGCTATGGAGCCAACCTCCTGGTATTATATACTACTATTCTACCCCAAGAATTCTTTCCCTTCAAAAGCAATCTAAAAGTACAGAAAAATCCCTCCCCAAACATCCATATAAATGTATCCACCAGGCAGACCTCAGGGAAAGATGTCGGAGATTTGGAAGGGAGTGGAGATGGAGCAAACTGTTGTATTGAGATTTTTTTCCCACCAAAACCCACCAGGACAGCATTGTGAATTTGATGAAGATAAAGGAAGTGAAAATAAAGGACGACTTCTATAATTTGTTTCACAGACTTACTGTGTTCTCTGAAAAATTGGCTGGTACTAGGTTAAACATTCACTGACCACTGTTTGGGATGGAAAGAGATTGGCTAAGTAATTATGAGTTATCAAAGTGGAATGCTGTGGAACCAATAATCAAAACATGAAAAAATGCCAAAGTATGTGTTGGGTTAGAGGAGGCTGTCCCAAAGGGGACACTGGAATGATTAAGGGGGTGCTAGAGTAAGTCCAGTTGCAATTAGGGGAACGGAGTGAAAACAAGAGAAGTGGTAGAATCGGATAGCAGAGAAGGGAGAATTGAAAAACATTTATACATATTTTATCTGGTGGTAACACAGTTGTCATGATTACTTTTATTTTCCAAATAAGCACTCAAAATGCAAGTTATAACCAATCAGTGGTCAAGTTCGTCAACAAGTCTTAGCAAGTAAGTGCTGGCCGGTGAGTGTGTGTGTGCATTGTTGAGAGAAAGCCTGCCTACAGCTGCAAGGATATATGCATATAATGATTGGCTTACAAAACAATAGTATGAATAAGAGACATATAGGAAGTCTAATGTTGTTTTTAAGTTTTGTGACAAGTGGTTAAAAATAGTGCAAGGACAAAAAATATTTAAAATTTAAAATTCATTTTACATCTTCAATTTTAATGCATTATGAATCATATAAAAATGTTACCATTATTGGGCTGGAGCAGTAGTACAGGGGTACAGGGATAGGGCATTTGCCTTGCCTGGTGGCTGATTCGGGTTTAATCCCCAGTATCCCACATTCCCACATGGCCCCCTGAGCATTGCCAGGAATAATTCCTGAGTGCAGAGCCAGGAGTAACCCTGTGCATCACTGGATGTGACCCAAAAAAAGCAAAAAAAAAAAAAGTGTTGCCATTATTTCAATAAAAGTATTTACATTAAATATTTCTTTCTATTGCTTTTAACTTTCTTAAATTAAAAACAATTTAGGCACTATGGTTTACAATACTGTTAATAATAGAGTTTCAGGTACACAATCCTGCTGCAATGTCAGCATCCCTTCACCAATGTCTCAAGGTCCCTTCTTACCTTCCCACCCCATGGCAAACTCACTTAAACATTTAATTATTAAATTGTAATTATTTATTATTGCTAATTATTCATCATTTGTTTATCAGTTCAATTCTTTGAATTTTATTCAAGTCCAAGCAGCACCGCCTAAGCTTGAGTGGCGCAGAGGTGGAAGCAGCAGTGGAAAGACCCTTCCCTCCAGGGGTGACAAGACAAGACTTCTCCCATAAAATTCTCTCAGAGACCTCATGACAGTGGAGGAGACAACAACAGTGAAGAGGGACAGATGTACTTCCAGACTACAAAAGGAACCAGGCCAAAGCAATGCAGAAACACAACACAGTAAGTGGGCGAAGATTGTAACCCTGACTACCCTATCAGTCACAACCCCCTATATATTCCTTCTGAAAAGGAGCTCAGAGTGGAAATTATTAGGATGCTTAACGAGTTGAAAGAAACTATGGAACAGACAGCGAATAAAACAAAAGACATAAGAGCAGAAATGAGAAAACTAATAACAGAAATGACAGATCTGAAAAACATAGCAGATGAAGTGAAAAACTCACTCTGGGCCTCACCAGTAGAGTGACAGCTGCTGAGGACAGAATCAGTGAGTTCCAGGGTGAGGTACAGAAAACTTCCAGACTAGAGCAGAAGATGGAAAGAAGCTTCAAAATAAGTGAACAGATAAAAGAGAGCTTTGGGATGAATTTAAGAGGAACAACTTAAGAATGATTGGGGTCCAGAGGGCCAGGAAGACAACTCTTATGAAAAGAAAAAGAGTCAAAAGTTATCATTGCTGAGAAGTTCCCAAAAGAGAAGAGTGCATGAACCCAGATTCAGGAGGCCTGCAAAAAAGAGATTAAAACAAAGAAAACCCAAGACGCTTCCTAATCAGAATGATAAAAATACTAGATAGGGATAGAATACTCAAAGCAGCAAGATAAAAGAAGGACATTATATATAAAGGAAAATCCTTAAGATTTACAACAGACCTAATCACATGAAACTCTCTGAGTCTGAAGACAATGGTGAGATACAGTTAAAAAAAAAAACAACAAAACAACCTCAATAAACACCTCACCAAGAATACTTTACCCAGCCAGACTCTCATTCAGATTTGAAGGAACAGCACACAATTTCATGGATGAAAAACAGCTCAAGAACTTTATAGGTATGAGACCATCTTTATAATAACTAGAGGGACTACTTTAAGGCAAGATGATTCCCCCAACTTCTGTAGAAAGATGGCACAGAATTCCTTGACAATAGTCTCTCTCACTGTCAGTGGGCTAAATGCACCTATTAAGAGACACAGTGTGGCAGGATGGATCAAAAAAGTGAACTCAACATTCTATTGCCTGCCTGTAAGTACTGCTTTTGCTATGTCCCATATGTTCTGATAGATTGTACATTCAGTCTTGGTTACTGTGAGCTTTAAAAATTTTTTTCCTTTGATTTCTCTTTGATACAACAGTTATTTCTCAATAGATTGTTCCATTTCCAAATGTTAAATTTTCCCAATATTTGGGAATTGAGAATCCTATTTATGTCTACTAATCCCAGTTGTTTCGGGCTATTTTTAAAAAATTGTTGTTCTGTCTGGTTTGTCTTTCCAGTGATAAAGTGGGTCTTAAAGTCTTTCATTGCTATTATGTTGCTATAGATTTATCTTCAGGTCTATTAGGCACAGCTTTATATACTTTGCTGCTGCTCTTTCATTTACATGCATATGTGTTGATAAGAGTCGAGTCCTGTTGAATTATCTATCTCTTAACCAATACGTTATATCCATACCTATACACAACTACTCTTAAAATGATTTTAAATACTTTTTAAGTCATTTGTTTTTAAAGTGCTTTATATATTTTTATAAATATACCCTACATTTTTTGTGTCCTCTAGAGCTTACTAGTTATAAAATTATAGCACACTTTGTTATACAATACCATTTGTGTGTCTGGAAATACAAGGAGGAGTGGGGAGGTTGCCCACCCTGACTCTGAGAAGTTTTTAGCCAAAAATCCCTAGTGTACCTGAAATTTTCAGCAGTTTGGCATCTCTGTGGAGCTCAGCCATGAGGTGGTGGAGTCTAGCTGGAGGTATGGCAGCAGCTGTTGGGAGTGGGTGTGGCTGCCGGGATTTGGGCAGGGTGGGAGCTTGTCACATCCCCCTCCAGAGATTGCCCAGATACAGAATAATTTTTTAAAATAAGATAATCCATATTAAAATTATTAACTCATTTTTATTTGTATATTGGTACATCTAAAATTATGCATTGATAAATTTAGTTTTATATTTGATAATTTAATATCAAATATAAATTTCTAATGCTGAGCAAAAATAAAACTCAGATAATCATTTTATTAGTATTTTTGTTTGTCTTCTGCTATCTTATACAAAAACCACTTTCTACTTGATGTTGTGACCATTATTCTAATAACACAACCATTGCTTAAAAAAATTGGCTTTAGGGCCAGAGGGATAGCAAAGTGGTTAAGCTGCTTGCCCTGCAATGAGGACAACCCTGGTTTGATCCCTGACACCCCATATAGTCTCCCGAGTATTGCCAGAGATCACTCTTGTACAGAGCTAGGTACAGCCCCTGAGCACTGCCAGACATGTCCCACCTCCCACCCCTACTTTGATTCCAGTGAAAAAAATTCCATTTTTTCAACTATATAAATTGCATTTTCAGTAATTTTCTAACTCTTTTGTTATTATAAGTATACACATTTTTGAAGATAATATCATAATATAGTATTAGATGTTTGAACTATGGTTTTATTTGGTCACATACATGTAATACATTACTGGTATGCCTGATTGATCAAAAAATTTTATCAAATAAAACTACGAAACATTTATGACTATAAAAACATTTGACAAAAATTTATACTGATAAAAAGATAAAGATTTATCATATATTCTAGAACTTCAAGAAAAAATAACCTGAGACAACTGACATGGGCAAAATGCTTTTCAATCACCTCCACACAGATGGTTCTGGGCTGCATCTTAAAATACTTTTTACTGATTGCTGAATCAGGAACACTTTTATGCTCATGGGGAAGAATGAATTCTATTGACCATAAGTGAGGAGATACACATTAAGCTATGCAAACCCAGGTCTAATATTACCAAGAAAATTTCTTCGAACAATAATACAGTGCAAGAAAAATCAATAACTGGCTCAAGATATTAAAGACTCATTATTTAAATATTTTCAAACATCCTTGTTATCTATACAACTTGATAAGTCTACTTTCCCAGCAAGTAAATCATATGTGTAATTCATAAAAGAAACATTTCATAAAAGAAAAAATTGTTGTTTGATAAAAATTCACAAACTAACGCTAAAGGAGAAATTATATTTTATGTATAAAAGAGCTCTTTTATAAAAAACAAAAAGAAATCTCCTGAGGCCCCATATTCAAGCTCCACCATGACAAGCTACCCAGCTCCATAACTCCAGAACCCTGCATGTCACCACACTTTCCAGCACAATAGGAATACAGAAAACCCAATGGGAAAACACCTAGAGGCCAGAACATAAATGACTGAAGCAACACTGAACAGCTCAGTAAATTCTCAGTGACTTTAGTGGCACCATTGTAAGGCTATTTAATGAGATCAGAGAAACAATAGCTTAGGTAGTTAGCAAAGTCAGCAGAGCAGAAGAAGGAAGAAGTGCTGAAATGAGAAAACTAAGGCAGAAATGAATAGCATGGTAGGTGATTCTTAAAACTCAATAGACGTTCTGAGAGCAGATTAAGAGAAGTTGAGGAAAAGATCAAAGAGGCCAAATATGAGATGAAGAAAACTGCTAGAAAACAACAGAAGGTGGGAAATAGCATGAAAGGAAAGGAACAATCAGAGAACTACCTGATGAACTCACAGGAACAACATAAGAATCAACAGAGTCTGGGAAGAAAAGGAAGGCAAATGTGATGAAGAAAAAATATTTAAAGAAATCCCAGAGAGGAATTTTCTAGACTTGTGGATTACAGGCACTGAGATCCAAGCGGCCTGGAGAGTCTCAGGAAAAATAGACCCAACTAGAAAAGTCCAAGATCCATTGTACTCAAAATAAAAATTCCAAAGATAGAATTTTAAACCAGCAAGATTAGTAAAGAAACTTACATATAAAAGAGATCCCATATAATTCACAGCAGAGCTACCAAATGAGACTCCTACAAGGCAGAAGTGAAAAGGATACTGTAGCACTGTAGCATTGTAGCACTGTAGCACTGTCCTCCTGTTGTTCCTGATTTGCTGGAGCGGGCACCAGTAATGTCTCCATTCATTAATGAGACTTGTTGTTACTGTTTTTGGCATATCGATTATGCCATGGGTAGCTTGCCAGGCTCTGCCATGCTGGCAGGATGCTCTCGGTAGTTTGCCGGGGTCTCTGAGATGGGTGGAAGAGTCAAATCTAGGTCAGCCGCATGAAAAGCAAACGCCCTACCTGCTGTGCTATCTCTCCAGTCTGAAAAGTATACAGTTTTTTTAAAAATCAATGAAATGAACACCTTACCAAGAACATTCCACCAAGTTAGATTAACATTCAAATTTGAAAGAATGATACAAAGCTTCAGGGACAGGCAACTTCTTAGGAAATTCAAAGCTTTAGAACCAGTTCTCCAAAAAGTATTAAAAGGGCTTCTTTAAAGGACAGGACAAACTTATCAGCGTGTGGCATTAAGTATGGCACTAGATCATGGTACTTCAGATTGCCCTCTACTAGATTAAGGAAGGTATGTTTACTCCTAGCTTGCTAAAGGATTGTATACATTTTCAATATTGAATTAAAATCTCATTTATGTTAAATGTGCTACAACTTATTAGTCTTTTCAATATTTCCTTTCTAAAGATAAAACACTGTTCTTTTACAGGACTATTCAGATTTTCTCCTTTAAATTTTCTTCTTTAAAATTTATTATTTTAGTTTTAAAGTTTAAGGTAGACAAAAGTCACAACTACTGATACAATTCTAGAGTTGAAATTGATTAGATAACAGACTCCAATATTAAAATCAATAAGTATAAAAATCAGTTTTTATGTGAAAATGTCCAAGGGACTCAGCCCTGGCAGCTGACCTCCACTATCCAACTGCCATCATGCTCCAGGCCACTTTCCAGACCACGTAGCTGCTTCACGGTTGCATGACACATGACAAGACACTTCCTACCCATTTTCCATAATTACCAAACCATATTTGATGGAGTTCAGACAGTAGGCAACAAATCATAGAGAGTAATATATATATAATATATGTAATGTATACCTACCTCTCGGAGAGCCCGGCAACTACCAAGATTATCCTGATTGCATGGGCAGAGCCTGGCAAGCTACCCGTAGCATATTCGATATGCCAGAAATAGTAACGATAGGTCTCATTCCCCTGACCCTGAAAGAGTCTCCAATCATTGGAAAAGATGAGTAAGGAGAGACTGCTAAAATCTAAGGGCTGGGAAGAATAGAGACGTTACTGGTGCCTGCTCGAGTAAATTGACGAACAACGGGATGACAGTGATACAGTGACAGTATGTGAAAATTTATCTCATCGTGGGACTAAGTGCTTGTCTAAGAATTTACTAAGGCATTTGTTACTAGTTGAGTCTTCCTTGTTGTTGTTTCTGATTGTTGAGTTTAGTCGGCTTCTATGCGACTTTCCCATCTAATTTGTTGTGCTCCTACTGGAATTTCAATATTGAGGAATTAGGAGATGTCCAAAGTCGGGGGACTTCAGCATCTATGTGTATATGGAGGTGGGTGTGGCTCCTGGGGCTTCAGAAATACAGGGGCAGGGAGGAGGGAGGCTGCCTGCCACAACACGGGGAAGGCACCAGAGTTCTCAGTCTGGGGGTCTGGAAATGGTTCACAGTTCAGGGTCTCTGCAGAGAATAATTGTGAAGCAGTGGAGTTGAGCCCTAGGCATGGCTGCAGTGATGGGGTGTGGGTGTAACCACCAGGACATCAGCAGGGCAGGTACTTGGCCCACCAGCCTACCAAGGGTGCCCCAGAGTTTTCAGCTGCTAGAACTGGTGTTTCCATAAATCTTCGCTACTTGACTTGCAACTCCTGGGAGATTTAGTCAGGAGTCGGTAGAGTAAGGCTGGTGGTTGAGTCAGCATGGTGGCGGATGTGGGAGGCGGGCCCCTTTCAATTTTCTTAATTCTCTTCACTCTTACGAAGTTTGTCAGTTGTTGGCTTTACCTATTTCATGTAAATATAACAGTGAAGAATTAAAAAATCGTTTTATTGATGACAGGAAGACAGGGTTATTACCATAATTATACATGTACAAAATACAAGTGCAATATATATGTGATACCAGAATTGAAAACTTATCTATATAAATTAAAGTAGGTATTATATTGTGTGAAATGATTTTAACTTCTTTATTTACACAGGCTAGTATTACATAGCAATCAATGTTCACAGATTTACTTTTATTAATTTATTTTTTTATAGTTGCATTTGCCATTCCCTTAAGTTTTCTTGGTGCAAGTAACTTAATATAGTTTTTTGGGGGTGCCTGTTAAGGGAGAAGGCTGCGGGGAGGGAAACTGAAATCACTGGTGCAGGGAAGATCACACTGGTGGTAGGATTGGTATTGGAACAATCTATGCCTAAAACAACTATATTATGAATAATTTTGTAAATCAGTGTTTTAATTAATGTAATTTTAAGAAAAAGAAATATCCCTACTAATATTTGTTAATTGCTACTGAAAGAAGAGAAATTACAAGATTTATTTAGAAATTCAAGATATAATTAGAAGTTACTATGAACAACTTTACATAGTTAAGCTGGAGAGACTAGAAGAAATATATAGATTCGTAGAATTTTATGATTTCCAAAACTGAGTGAGGAGGACATAGAAAACATGAACAAACCAATAACAAACAAGGGAATTACAATAGTAGTTAATAATCTCCCCAAGAACAAAAGCCCTGGTCCAAAAGTCTTTAAGGAAGACTTACTACCCTTGCTCCTCAAGCTCTGACTACATAGCAAAGGAACAGGAATCCATTCAGACAGCTTCTATGACACCAACATTACACTAACACACAAAGTAGATAAAGATACTTTTTTTTCTTTTTGGGCCACATCTGGCAGTGCATAGGGGTTACTCCTGGCTCTGCACTCAGGAATTACTTCTGGCGGTGCTCAGGGGACCATATGGGATGCTGGAAATCGAACCTGGGTTGGCCGTGTGCAAGGCAAACGCCCTACCTGCTGTGCTATCACTCCAGCCTCAAAGATACTTCTAAAGTAGAAAAGTTTAGGCCAATTTCCCTAATAAATGTCAACAGAAAAAATCCCCAGTCTTAGTCATCTGAATCCAACAACATATTAAAAAAATCGTACACGGAGTGGGATTCATTCTAAGGATGCAAAGATGGTTTAACATATGCAAAACAATTAAGATAATACATTACATTAGTAAAAAAAAGACAAAAATCATATAGGATTAGAAGAAATCTCCCTCATGATAGTAGTGGCCACTTATAATAAATCCACAGACATTTTCATTCTTAATGGTGAAAATGGTGAAAGCAATCCCTTTGAGATTAGGCACAAGGCACACTATCTCCACTTTTATTAAATATAGTACTAGAAGTACTTGAACAACAATAAGACAAGGAAAAGAAAAGGGATCAAAATTGAAAAAGCAAAAGTCAATCTATCACTATTTTCAAGTGATAATTTGCATATAAGATATTATAAAGATATGATAATATACATTAAAAAACCTGAAGAGTCAACTAAAAAGCTCCTAGCAGCAATAAACCAATACAGTAAAATAGCTGGCAACAAAGTAAACACACAAAAATCTGTCTCATTCTTATATGCAAATAATGAACTAGAAGAGGAAGAGATGAGAGTCTACTCCATTAAAAATAGTGCTCCATTGCAGACCACAACACCCTAAAGGAGAGAGAGAGTGAAAAAGAATGTGCCTGCCAGGGGGGAGGGAGGTATACTGGGAACATTGGTGGTGGAGAAAGTGGGAACTGGTGGAGGGATGGGCACTCAAGCATTATATGACTGAAACATAGCACGAAAGGTTGTAAGTCTGTAACTGTACCTCATGGTGATTCATTTAAAAAAATTATAAAACAAACAAAAAATATAGTGTTCCAAAACATCAAGTACTAGGAATAGACAACAAAAGAAGTTTTATATATATAATGAAAATTATAAGTTATTTAAGAAAAAGATAGAAGAAAACCTTAAGAAATCAGAAAACATCTCATGTTCATGGAGTGAAAGAATCAATATTGTCAAAATTACCATCCTACTTGTAGGATAACATAGCGTCAGCTACTTTAGGTTTATTGGGTTATTCCCGTTACAGTGCTCCTATTCTTCTTTGTTTATTTGTAGCTTCTTTCTTAGTGTTCTGTTGACTTGTAAATAATGTTTTTCTCTTCTCCTTGAGTCCTTTGCATAGTTTATTCAGAGCAATGTCCTTTTTATATGGACACAGGAAGACTTAGCAAATGTTATGCTTTTGTAACCTGGGAGTCATTTGACTCTACATGATATTTTCCTCCTGGGCATCTGTTCTCTCGACCTAAGCCTCAGCTGCCCTTACTTCCTACACCCCCAAAAGCAGGGTCCCGACGAGGGACGAGACAGACCCAGGACAAGCGGTGAGTTGTGTGCTACCCTGGCATCGAGAGGGGCCTGGCCAAAGTGCCTAATGCTTAACTATAAGTTAAGAGCTTGATCATGGACAAATGCTGTCATGATCCAAACAGTGATAACTAGATTCAGACCCTGCTAGGGTGAGGAATGATTAATCTGGCCTGAGTGCTATGATCTGAGTCTGGCAAGATGTTGCCAGGAGAGCTGCCTTGCAAGCCTCAATGTATCTCTTGCTATGTCCATACAAAAATAACTGGTATTAAGATGTTAATAAGTGTTTGGACTAAGGAAAGGAAAAAAACCTTAAGAGTCAGGAAGGGCTTTGGAATGCCCTGCCCTCAGGAAGGGCTTTCTTCTGTTCATTTTGCTACCAGGCTGGGTGTAGCCTAGAGGGCAAGGTGGGAGAGACAAGTAGGAGGAGAGAGGAGAGAGGCAGCAGTTGATCCAGAGAGAGGCCAGAGCTGGGAGTGCGGGAGATGAGAAAGATGGAAGATTGAATAAACGGTAACTAATCAGCAACCAGCTTGGTCCTCGTTCTTCCTTCGCCTGTCCTTGGCCAATGGCCGTCCTGATCCAGCCCATACAGAGCGGTTCCAGAGCACCGAACGAGGGCAGTGAGACAGAGCTGCCCGGAGAGCCTGAGAGTGCACGTGCCCCTTGGCGTGCCTTAGTTTTTCACACTACCTAACTTATTATATATTTTCACTTCAATCCTCATCTTAGTTCCCATGGCATTCTTCAAAGTCTTAGGAAAACCAACAATAAAGTTTGCATGGAATCCTAAAACAACTGAATAACTTAAATCATACAGGAAAACAAGAAATTGGAAGGTTTCAATTTACCTAACTTGAAACTGTAGGCTACAACTATATAACTATAAACTTATGTATAGTAGTGATAAAACTGTAGTGATCAAAGCAGCATGAAGTAAGAATAGACCCTGACCTCTGACAAATGTCAGAATTGAATGCTCAAAGTCAAGATCCTCGACCTATGGCCAACTTATTTTCAACAAAGGAACTGGGTGCATAAAGTGGAATTAAGATAGCTTCTTCAGCAAATGGTATTGGGAAAACTGGATAACCACATGTAAAAAAAAAAAGAAGAAGAACTGTACCCATATCTTGGATCTTACACAAAAGTCAATTCAAAATGGATCAGAGAACTTGAGATTGGATCAAATCAATAAAATGCATTGAGGAAAATATAGGCAGAATATTCCAAGATTTGGAGCTCAAAATCTTTTCAATTATATGACTCTATTGTCAAAGGCAACAGAAACAAAAATAAATAAATGGGGCTACATCAAATCAAATCGTTTCTGTATGACAAAAGAAACATGAACTAAAACTACAGGACAGGAGCTAGAGCAATAGCACAGCGGGTAGGGCATTTGCCTTGCACGCGGCTGACCCGGGCTCGATTCCCAGCATCCCATATGGTCCCCTGAGCACTGCCAGAAGTGACTCCTGAGTGCAAAAGTCAGGAGGTAGCCCCTGTGCATTGCCAGGTGTGACCCATAAAGCAAAAATAAATAAATAAATAAAACTACAGGACACCCAACTGAATCAGAGACAATATTTGCACTCAACACATCAGATAAAGGGCTTATATCTAAGATATGTGTAAAGCACTCATAAAGTGTTTTGTTGTCAAAACACTTTATGAGTGTTTTGACAACAAAAACAAACAAAAACTCCAAGCCCTATCAAAATATGGAGAGACAAATGAACAGCTGTTTCCTGAATAAGACAACTCAGTAGCCAATAGGTACATGAAAAAAGTGCTCATAATTGTTTATTATCAGGGAAGTCCAAATTATGATGATTATGAATATCATTTCACACCAGTTAGAATGGCACATATCAAGAAAACTGGGAACAATTTGTGCTGGTGGGAATCTGATGTAAAAGGAACTCTCATTCGCTGCTGACGGGAATCTTCAACCTCTATGGAGAATTCTCAGGAATGTCAGAATAAAAATTCCACACACCTCAGGAAATCCATTTCTTGGTACTACTCCCAAGATACAAAAACATTCTTGCAAACATACGCACATTGTTATTCATTACAACTCTTTGTACAATAGCTAGAATATGGAATCAACACTCCCAATGACAGAAGTCTGGAAAATGAAGGTGTGCCATTTACATACAATGGAATATGATGTAGATATAAGGAAAAATGAAATCATGCAATTTTCAGCAACTTTGATAGAAGTGGAGGAAGGATATAATGTTAAGTGAAGTAAGTCAGAAGAATAAATACCAGTGATCTTATTTATATGTGGTATTTAGAATAATGGAACAAGGAAATGCAAGGTACCAGACTACTTTTGACCCTAGATTATAGAAATGAGAACATGAAAGAAAAGAAATTAGTAGGGAAAGTAAGAAGAAAATAGGAGGTAACAGGGCCCGGAGTCAGGGGCCTTGGGCACATCGGTGGTATAGCTGTGTGGGATAGGCATATATCTAAACCACAGTGCCAACAACACTGTAGGCATGAGACCCAAACCACAATACCAAACTTAAAAATATACTTAATGAGGGAAGTGATATGCATGATACCCTTTTAGTAACAGTATTGTGAACCAAAATTGCCTAAAAGGGGGTAGGGCTGCGGGTGGGGGTAATAAAAGTGTCTGCCATAGAGGCAGGTGGGGGGGGGCTAGAGGGAAACTCTGGACATCAGTGGTGGGAAATGTAACTGGTGAGGAACCGGTATTAAAACATTGTATGACTTAAACTTGTAGGATATCACTGATTTGTCCTTTCTCCCTGCCACAAGAGTTTAGGTTTATCTGGTAATAATCTCTAAACATTTTAAGACAACACTGGTATGTCCTGTTCCCCTTGCCACAGGAAGCTTAGGTTTATCACAGTGCTCCTGAGGCACTTCCATTCCACTGCGTTGATCTGTAAACTCCTCTCTATGCTTTCTTCCCCAACCGGTCTATCACCTTTTCCCCCTAATCAGACTCTGTTAACTTGTAAGGTCAGATTCCTCAGAAATCTATGATTTTTATATGTATGAGTGAAATATTGCCTTTCTCCTCTCCTTATGTCTTCTGAATAGTTTAGTTTAAAGCCATATCCTTTTTGTATGGACAAAGGAAGACAGTTAATTTTATGCTTTTGTAACTTGGGATTTAATTGGCTTTGAATATTACTCATTCCCAGGTATCTGCTTTCTCAACTTAAGCCTCAGTTGCCCTTAGTTCTTAGCACCCCAAAATCAGGGTCCCAACGAGGGACTGAAGGGACCCAGGGCAAGCTGTGAGCATCGTGTAAACACAAAAAAGGAGGCACCACAAGGCTGTATCTCTATCCCGCTGCCTGCGTTTGGTAGTCTCAGTCTGCTTCCCCCACCCCGGGGAGGCCGATGATGATGGGCAGGCGAAGGAAGGAACAAGGGCCACTCTGGTTGGTCTCAGTTGCAGTTTATTGCATTCCCATCTCCATTCTCCTCTGATTCTCCTCCTGCTTCTTCCTCACCCATGCTACTTCCTTCTTCTCGCTCTGGATCTGGATCTGTACCCGCCTAGCCCACTCTTACAGCCTAGTTAAATCCCCAAGCATGAGAGGTTGGGGCTTACACATAGGTGTGGTCACAATCGATAGGGGTAAAGTTCTTTCCCTCAGGGGATGCTTCTTCTAGGACAGATTCTCTTTCAGCAAGACACCTGCCCAAGAGCGGAATCCCATGGGTGTGTTTCTCCTCTCCTTGTCCAACAAACATATAAGCATTCATAATATTAATCATTTTGTATGGACACAGTAAGAGATACATTAAGTTTATAGAATTGCTCTCCTGGGGCAAATTCAATCTCAGACTACAGTGCTCAGGCCAGATTAATCTTTCCTATCCCTAGCAGGGTCCTAGTCTCATCATTACTTTTGGATCATGACAGCATTTGTCCATGATCAAACTCTTAACTTACAGTTAAGAATCGTGGCGCTTTGGCCTGGCCCATGTTGATGCCAGGGTAGCTCACAGCTTGCCCTGGGTCCCTTCAGTCCCTCGTCGGGACCCTGATTTGGGTGTGCTAGGAACTAAGGGCAACTGAAGCTTAAGTTGAGAAAGCAATGCCCGGGAACGAATAATAATCAAAGCCAATTAAATCCCAAGTTGCAAAAGCATAAAATTAACTGTCTTCCTTTGTCCATACAAAAGGACATGGCTTTAAACTAAACTATTCCGAAGACAAAAGGAGAGGAGAAAGGCAATATTTCACTCATACATATAAAATCATAGATTTCTGAGGAATCTGACCCTACAAGTTAACAGAGTCTGATTGGGGGAAAAGGTGATAGACCGGTTGGGGAAGAAAGCATAGAGAGGAGTTTACAGATCAACGCAGTGGAATGGAAGTGCCTCAGGAGCACTGTGATAAACCTAAGCTTCCTGTGGCAAGGGGAACAGGACATACCAATGTTGTCTTAAAATGTTTAGAGATTATTACTAGATAAACCTAAACTCTTGTGGCAGGGAGAAAGGACAAACCAATGACATCCTACAAAACTCAGTAATGAACAGCTTTGTAACTGTGTATCTCAACATGATTAAAAAAAAAAAAGCCTGCCATCAGAATGCACCTGCTGAAAAATTCAGGTATGAGGGTTTTGTGACCAAAATCTCCAGGCTTTCATGGAGTCAGGAATAGGTGACCTCTGCCTATCTCCTCGTTCTTCCGGAAGCCTGGCGGTCACACCCATGAGCTGCCTCTGGCACCGTATAAGCTCATTAGCAGCCTTGAGCCAGAGACTCACAAATAAATCTCCGAAGAGCAAGATGCAGAGAGGTGCCTCTATATCCCAAAGTCACCATTCAGTTAAAAATTTAACTCTAGCTGTATCATCCTATTTAAAATTTTATTTCTGGAGCATGAGGCTGCGGACTTTACCCCACTGATGTATCAAGAGTATCTCACTACATTTGATGGGGTGTAAAGTAGAAGGAACCTATTTTGATAAAAAAATATAGCAAGAGTCAACCTGTAACAGCATGTTAGTAATCTCTTATATAAGAGCTTAATGGCTCCAGGGAGAAATACAACAATCTTCACACACTTTCCTCTAAGGAAACTTTTTTGGATCATTTTTTAGTGGATTATTCATAACAAGCAATAAAAATTAACTTATTTAGTATGTGCTTTGGGGGCAGGTTTGGGTAGGGGTGGTAAAATTCAAAATAATGGTGTTGGGATGGTGTAATGGTGTTGGGACTGGTGTTTAATGTTTAATGTAATAAATTATTGTGAACAATTTTTAAAAATTAAACTAAATTAAATTAAAATTAAATAATTTAAAAAGGAAAAAATAAAAGCCTGCCAAGGAGGTAGGCTGGGGGGAAGGTGAGGAGTGTGGGAGGGAACCTGGGAACATTGGTGGAGGGAAGTGAACACTGGTGATGAAAATGGTGTTATAAAGGGGCTGGAGTGATAGCACAGCGGGTAGGGCATTTGCCTTGCACGCGGCTGACCCAGGTTCGATTCCCAGCATCCCATATAGTCATCCGAGCACCGCCAGGCTGCCAGGAGTGATTCCTGAGTGCAAAGCCAGGAGTAACCCCTGAGCATCGCTGGGTATGACCCCCCAAAAAATGTATTCCTTGGGCCAGAGAGCTAGTACAGCAGGTAAGGAGGGCAATTGCCTTGCATGATGCTGACCCAGGTTCTATACCCTACATTCCATATGCTTATTGAGCCTGCCAGTAGTGATTCCTGAGCACAGACCATTACCTGGTGTGGCCCCAAAACAAACAAAAAGAATATTATATTCCTTAAACTCAATTACAAATAACTTTGTAACTCACAGTGCCTTAATAAAAAAAAAATTAAACAGGCAAAAGAAATCTCCCTAGTTATATCTTGTCAGTTGATACTGAAGCTGCCACCAGCAATGAGAGAGCCTAAAGGAAATTTCTTGCATATTTTTTTAAAAAAATTGGTTCTTGGGCCAAATAGAGAGTGTAGGATGAAGGCGCTTTCCTTGCATGCAGCTGACCCTAGTTCCATTCCCAGCACGACAAGGTCGGTCCCCTAAGCACTGTCAGTTGTGACTCTAATAGCACCACCACCAAGGGTGGGGGTGGAGACAGTTCTGGAATATTCACTCTACACTGTGTCATTCATTGTCAATGTTTAGTTGCCAGAATTTTAGTGAACACCTAAATAGGTCATTACACCATGTCATTAAATAAACCAATCAAATCAGAAGCAATTCATTGTTTAGAATAACTTTGCATTGAAAATAATGAAGAATTCAATTACTTGCAGCTTCATACAGAAGTTTGTTGACTATCAAAAAGCAGCTGGGAGGTAAGGTAAAAGAGAGACTATTTGTATAGATTTTACAAACTTTTTTGACTTATTGCTCGAGTTCCTAGGAAACCAAGATGGTGCTCTGAGTCAATTTGGTTGATTCCAAAATAATACAGCTTATCTTACAGACTTGTTTAATAAACTTAATGAAACAAATCTACATCACCAAGGTCATCAGCTGAATCAAATCAAAACAAAAACTGTTATTTCTGCATCTGTGGCAAAATTTCTTCTGTGCAAATGAAATTTAGGGTAAGGAGAATTCAGCCAGTTTCTAAATTTATCAAAAGTACAAAACATGATGAAGATATGCTTTCCTATTGCCAGCACTTGGAGGCTCTCCATTATGACTTCTGTAAATAATTTGAAGATATTTTAAAAATGAATTTTGGATTATTTTTCAAGTTAAAAATACAGTAACCCCCCCCCCTAAATTAGAAGCAGAAGAGGTAGAAAGAAATTAAATTTAATTTAAACAAGGCTATCAACAGTTCTGGCTGAAAAAGCAGATGCCTACACTTTATCTTGAATTCTGGACTGTCATACAGAAGCTTTAAATTACATTTACATCTTTATAATTAGCAAAATCTGGGTTCAGTGTGGTCACAATTGTAAACTAAAAAAGGAAACAACTGCAAATAGCTAACAACAATAACTTAAGAATGCACTGACAAAAATAGAGCCAAAGAATAAATGGATAGCAGCTCACTGGGCCGGCCTTCTCATATTAGTGTTGGGATGGGAACATATGAGCCTGGGAACATACCCAGTGGTTCTCAGGGGCAAATCTCAGCTCTGTGCTGAGTGGTCATTCCCAGTATGTTTGGAAGACTAGATGAGGGCCTGAGGGTTGAATTGGGATTGACCATGTATACGCAAGTGCTTTAATTTGACAGGGATCATATGTCTCCAGCCCTTCATTAGGATTATTTTAATTTATTTTGGCTATTAATTTGTATTGTCCTTTTGCACCTTCCCATTCCTCCTCCCACCATACTCCTAACCCCGAAGCGGCGACAGACGTGAAGTAGCTGATCATTAGAATTATTTTTAATATCATTAATAATTTTTTACTTTAATCTGATCTTTGGGTTTATTAGTTTTCTGTAAGCAATATGAATGTTACTGTGTCTTATTTTGATAAATAATTGCATAATTTCAAGCTTTAAGGTATCTTCTTTATAGCATCTTTCTTAGTACATTGTAGGAAATAGCACTGTAGCACTGTCGTCCTGTTCATCAATTTGTTCGAGTGGGTACCAGTAACATCTCCATTGTGAGACTTGTTGTTACTGGTTTTGGCATATCGAATATGCCATGGGTAGCTTGCTAGGCTCTGTCGTGCGGGCAGGATACTCTCAGTAGCTTGCCACACTCTCTGAGAGGGACAGAGGAATAGAACTCGGGTTGGCTGCATGCAAGGCAAACGCCCTACCCACTGTGCTATCGCTCCAGTCCACACATTGTAGGAAGTAAGTACATTAAAAAAATGAATGAGAATGAAGACACAAACTATTAGAACCTATTGGTCACAGCTAAAAATAATATTTACAGACAAGTTCATAGCTATGCAGGCTTATATCATGGAAGAAGAAAAAGCTCAAATCAATGACATAAACTAGTAGATTGTGAAACAAACAAACAAAAAGAACAGCAGTAAATTCCAAAATACATCGAAAGAATAATTACAGCAGAAATCAATTGTGTGGGAATCAAGAAAACAATAAAAGGGGTCTGTGGAAAAGGAGTTGTTTTTTCAAAAGAATATACAAGATTGGAGCTGGAGTACAGAGTGTAGGGCATTTGCCTTGCAAGCAGCCGACCTGGTTTAGATACCTAGTATCCTATATAATCCCCCAAGCACCTCTAGGAGTAATTCCTGAGTGCAGAGTCAGGAATAATCCCTGAGCATCACTGAGTGTGACCAAAAATACAAAAAAAATTAAGAATACACAAGATTAAAAAACAAAAAAAAGAATACACAAGATTGACAAATTCTCAACTATGCTTAAAAAAAAGAAAAAGAGAAAACCCAGAGATCAAATCAGAGGTGAAAGGAGAGAAATTATAACAGACATCTTAGAATACAAAATATCATGAGGTTACAAATAACTTCATGCCACTATGGTGGAGAACCTAGAAAAAAATGGATGAGTTTTTAGAATCATGTAACTTCCCATGACTGAATGAGGAGGAAGTAAACCTGGACTAATCAAGTATAATCACAGAAACTAAAATAGTATTTTAAAATCCTCTAATTTTAAGAATAAAAGCCCAGGTCCAGTTGGGCTCACTGGTGAGTTCTAACAAACCTTCAAAGAATACTTACTGCCTTCAAGCTCTTCCCAACTATTAAAGAAACAGGAACATGTCCTAATAGCTCCTAGGAAGCCAACATTACCCTCACAACAAAAGGAGACAGAGATATCACTTACAAAGTAAAATTGGATACCCACATCCCACAGCTCCCATCATGTAAACGCATCTGTCTGTCCAGCTTTACAGATTCACAACTAAATCTTGAAAGAGATGCAATCCATGCTGCTAAAATTTATGAATATACTGGTCTCCCAGGTGAAAACTCTGGGGCATCCTCAGAAAGGGGGTGGGCTGAGTCCCCACCCGGCTGAAACACTGGCAGCAGCACCCACACCCACACAGTTATAAGCAGTCTCAAAGCAAAACAAAGATGAAATGCTCCCGAGCATTTTACTCTTTTTTATTGTTGTTGTTTTTGTTTTGTTTTCAATTATCTGCTAAATTAAAAAAAATTCTTCTAAGGATAATTTTAAAAAATTAAGTATAATTTTAAAATACAATTTATAAAAATCCTTCTAAGTATAATTTAAAAGAAAAATTGAGCCACAGTGCTCATTCACCTTTGGGTGTGGTACTCACTGGATGCCTCATACTTTTTAAAAAAATTTTTAAATGAAATACCATTAGATAGAATTACAGACTTACACACTTTTGTGATAACGTTTTAGTCATACAATGGTCGAGTACCCATCCCTCTACCAGTGCCCATTCTCCACCACCAAGGTTCCCAGTATCCTTTCCGTCACCCCCACCCCACCCCCTACCCCCCGCCCCGCCTTTGTGGCAGGTGCATTTCCTTTTACTCTCTCTCTCTCTCTCTCTCTCTCTCTCTCTCTCTCTCTCTCTCTCTCTCTCTCTCCTCCTTTTGGGTATTATAGTTTGCAATACAGGTAGTAAGTGGTCATCATGTTCTGTCTACAGTCTACTTTCAGCACGCATCTCCCATTCTGAGTAAGCCCTCCAAGCATCCTTTACTTGGTGGTCCCTTCTCTGTCTTAACTGCCTTTCCACTCTCTCCCCCACCCCCACCATTGCATTCGAGGCTGGCTTCCAAGCCGTGGAGGAGTCCTCCTGGCCCTTATCTCTATTATCCTTGGGTATTGCTCTCCCATTATGCTACTTTATATTCCAAAAATGAGTGTAGTCATTCTATATCTGTTCCTCTCTTTCTGGCTCATTTCACTTAACATGATACTCTCTCCATCTCGATCCACTTATATGCAAATTTCATGACTTCATCTTGTTCTAGAGAAATTTCCTTTCACTGTTTAGAAACAATATCATTTTCTTTATTGTGGTATTTATGATTCTATTTATTTTTTGTGGCTGCATAGTATGGCATTTGTACATATAACAGAAATTTTCATCCATTCATCTCCTTTTGGACATTTGGATTTCCAAGTTTCCAGGGAGAAGTGGGGAAAATGATTAGGCTGACTGGAAGTAAGATGGGGTCATAGGTGTAGAAACAGTATCTATGCTTTAACTAGCCGTCCAAAACATAAATGCATCTAATTTATGAATATAAAATATTTTGAACATATGCAGCAAAAATGAACATTAATTATTATAAAAGTGAGTTGTGTCACAGTGTCTAAAATAAAAAAAAGGGGGAGGGACAAAAAGAGAGCGAGAGAAGAAAAGTGTATGCCATAGAGGCAGGCTGGGGTGGGGTCCGGAAGGAAACTGGCGACATTGGTGGTGGGACACATACATTGTTGAGGAGATGGGTGTTAAACCTGAGACTCAATCATGACAACCTTTTAACCCTGTATCTCAGGGTAATTTAATAAAAAAGTGAGTTGTGTCATAATTAAATATGACAGAAGCAGACTGGAGTGGGGAATTTAGAATGCTGAATTACCATCAGGCAATGTGAATTATAATGCAAAATTTCAAATTTAGCTAATATACAAATACTAATAGATAATTTAAAAATTGGGTTAAATATCTAGAATTTTAGTCATAAAGGCAACCATTTGAAATCACTATCCTTTGTTAGCATTTTAAATCGGAAGATCTTACAAAAGCATGGTGACTCAATAAAAAAGAAGAAAAAAATTAGGTTTTTATCACACTCATTATGCTTCAACTTATGAAGCAAGTAGATGTCAATATTATTAGAATAAGTCAGTTTATTAGGAAAGTTCATCATCATCATCATCATCATCATCCCATTGATCATTGAATTTCTTGAGTGGTCTCAGTAACATCTCCATTCATCCTAGCCCTGAGATTTTAGAAGCCTCTCTTTATTCGTCCTTTCCATTGGAGGCTCTTTCAGGGTCAGGGGAATGAGACTCATCATTGTTACTGGTTTTGTCATATGAATATGCCATGGGGAGCTTGCCAGGCTCTCCCACGTGGGCAGAAAACTCTTGGTAGCTTGCCAGGGTCTCCCAGAGGGAGAACTAGGCTATAAGATGTCTGGGAGCTTGGTTTTATAGTCTCTGGATGTTGACCGTTGGTGGGATTACATGGCACCGGGGGCAGTCCCTGGGTGTGACCACCTAGCTACTGGAAAATGGGGGATCTGGGTGGAAGAGGCCCAGTCTCGATCCAAGCAGGCTTGGAGATCTCAGCCCCGGGTTCCACACACATGGAATTCCTCTGCCGGTTCCTTCATGAGTAAGGCTCATCAGAACATGTGGAGAGGGGCCTTGAGCATGGCTGTGGCTGAGCTCTGGAGGTCTTTGGCTGCGGGGGCTCTGCTCGGGGAAGGGAGGGAAGCTGAAGCCCATCCCCTCTGAGGGGCCCCAGTGAAGACAGCCAGGCGCGGGGGTAAGAGACTCTCTGGGAAGCTATATGGACAAATTCTTATAGAGAAAACATTTTATTATCTGCTAGAG
Source organism: Sorex araneus (assembly GCF_027595985.1). Classification (NCBI taxonomy): domain Eukaryota; kingdom Metazoa; phylum Chordata; class Mammalia; order Eulipotyphla; family Soricidae; genus Sorex; species Sorex araneus. Next base: position 39,209,670 of record NC_073308.1, on the reverse strand, counting down.
AAATATTGGAATAAGAATAAAATCACTTACTCTTGAAGCTAGCTGTTAAATAAAAACATGAAAAAGATTTCAAAATAGTAACTATTATGTCTTGGACACCATGACCTTGAACAATAAACAAGCTTGTATTCTCTAAATTTTATGTAGCCACTACAGCTAATAAAGGGCCTTCCAGGGCCTGGGAAGAAAGTTCAAATAATGATTAGAGCTTAAATAATTTTTGTTTCCATCCAATTTATTTTCTTTGCTTGTAGTCTTCAGAATGAACTGATCCCGTTCCTAAGCTGGTGGGTGTGTCTCTTCCAGTATGGTTTCCTACAGGCTATTTGTTGCGTAGTTTTGATCTCCTATACACTCCACGACCTTTATCTCACCCCATCATGCCTCTCCCACAGGGATACGCAGTCTTGTTTTGTTCAAGTATACCCCATGATGCCCTCGAAAGAACCCCAAGGCTGTTTCCACAATTGTGCAAGCTTGAGCATTCCTTGGCGTTGTTTGGGGTCAAATCTGTCTTTTGATCAAGGACTGAATGGCTCCACTGGTGTTTCAATAGGGCAGGTGGGCCTGGCATCAGGGCTGGGAGAGCTTGGCTGGGTCCAGACTTCCTCCCCAAACTGCCCTGCCCCAGCCTGCCACCGCCACCCCCCACCCCCACCCCCGCCCTGCACCTCTGGCACTCCAGGCAGCCTCTGAGTTCTCTCTCATGAGAGTGTATGCCCTCCACATGCACAGCTGTTTGAGAACCCCTTTCCTGCCTCTCCTGCACCTTTTGACGGGTACCCCTGCGTATTTCAAAGCCTTGGTGAAGGATCAACTATCCCCCTTTCTGGTGAAGAGACAAACTAGCAGTGATCAAATGTTTGGGTCTCAGGACTCCCCTTTAAAATTTATTCAGGAACCTCAAAAGCAGTTTGTGTAGTCTAGATATACTGATAATTACCATATCAGAAATGTAAATGTGCATTTCTACAGTATTGATTTAATTCTTTTTAAAATAGTAAATGTTGAGGATGGAGCGATAGCACAGCAGGTAGGGTGTTTGCCTTGCATGTGGCTGACCCGGGTTCGATTCCCAGCATCCTATACGGTCCCCTGGGCATCGCCAGGAGTAATTCCTGAGTGCAGAGCCAGGAGTGACCCCTGTGCATTGCCAGGTGTGACCCAAAAAGCAAATAAATAAACACAAACAAACAAACAAACAAATAAAATAGTAAATGTTAAGCAGCACATTTTAATGTAAAGATCTTTTTGTGGTAGTGGGGGTGGGGGTGGGGGAGGGAGCTTGTTAAGCCATACAGGCCTTTTTCATGTATTACTCCTGGCTCTCTGCCTAGGAACTACTCCTCTTGGTGCTCAAGGAACTGAGATGGGATGCAGGGGATCGAACCTAGTTGGCTGCGTACAAGGCAAGACTCCCTACTGGTTGTGCTACCACTCCAGAGAAATGTTTTAAAAAAAAAAAGTTAGATAGGAGAAAGGGCTGTTGTACACTTTTCAAGTCTTATTATTCATATCTGGCTTGATGAGAGAGGACTGGGCTCTCAGCTCTGCCTGTGTCTGTCTGCCACAGCGTCACGGTGCAGGGACCTGTGGAATGCTCCACGGGATCTTGAGAAAGACGGGACAGGAATCGCACCTCTTACCATACTACGAGGGGAAGAGTTTGGAACTTACAAAACCCTTGAATTAACCTCTAGACTCAAAGAGGTTCCCAGGCCACACTTTGAGAACTACCTGCCTCCTTAGCCCGCCAGTAGCTTGGTGGTAAGACCTTCTCTGCCCATCCTTGTGGCTGTGGTTTGAGCAGACTGTAGTTGGGAGAATTGTTGGAAATACCTATGTTGTGGGGTGCTTTCCCACCCCGTCACAGTGGCCTGGAAACAGGGACTGGGAAATACCCTGTTTATTCTGGGGAGGCCAAGCACATGATGGGGGCTCCTCGTAGTATCAGATTTTTGTTTTATGTCCTTACTATAAACGGAAGTGTCTTACTCTAGCCAGTCTCCCACAGCTGGTATCCCGCCCCTCATTCACACTGCCAGGGCTTAGCATGAAATCTCACATCCTCCCTCTCCTTCCCTGCCCCAACCACCTACACATCCAGCCCTAGGGCTTGGTACTTCATCAAAATGTGGGCACAGGGAAAAACCTGGTTTCTATTTCTACTCTTTCCTTCCTCAGAAGGTAGGCAGGAACTGTCAAAAAGAAACTTGGTGAGGTCAGCTGATACTGACCATACTTACTCAGAATGGACACAGGAAAAGGTAGAGAGAGAGTCAGAGTCATTCAATAAAATTCCATCCATCCTGACTGCCCCGAGAGGCTGAAATTCTTGGCAGTTCCACCCATTCTTAGAGGTTATTTTTCATTTTTCCCAGTGATCCAGTATGTCCCTTCCACTTCACTCAATAGAAGTCCTCATTTAGGTGTCTGCGTAGCCAACTCCCCAGGTACATGTCCAGATATTACCTGCCATGGCGGTTAACTGCAGCTTGATTTTGGGGGGAGGGAAAAAAAAGGGCCCTGAGTGCAGGAAAAGGGAGCTTTGAGTTTAAACTTAAAAACAAGGTAGATAGATCCTAGGTCCAGAGGTAATCTGGGAAAAGTGACTTAACTGCATTTCCTCCCCTCTAAGGCAGGAGGATTTAGCTACATATGTTTAAAGATTCCTTTTGATTCTGGAAATCCAGAAACAGATTGGAAAAATTCAAGAGGACATTTTTTTTTCCACAGTGTGAATTGTAGCACCATCCTCACCAGAGCATGGACAGACTCTCACTCCTCTGTTCAGACCAGCTAGCTCTGTCCTCTCCCTGGAAAGCCCCTCAGGTGCCCATCCTTGTATCTCTCATCTACATCGCTCTGATCATCTTTATTTTATCCAGCCCCACCTGGTAATTCATATTCCTTTGTGAGAATGCAACAGTGAAATGGTCACACAAGTGCTGTGATACGTACTTGCAAGCATACAGTTTAAAGTCAGAGAGATGGAGGCTCAGGTTTGAGCTCAGCTACTTACTTGCTCGACCTTGAGCAAACCTGATCTCCATGAACTTGCTTTTCCATAAGGTGGGGATGATAATTGTTTCTACTTCATTGATTGGTTATGAAGATTAAGTGAGCTGATGGATATTTCCAGCATGTATTACTGCCCCAATAAATAGTTGCTAATATTAACCAGATCTATTTGAGCCACATGTATTCATCTGCATGTGTTTTGTTAGTCAATTGGACTGCCATATCAAACTGTCTCCATAGGGTGACTTATAAACAGTGAAAATACATTTTTTAATCACTCTATAGGCTGGCAGGTTTAGGGTTAACCTGGCACATCAGTCTTTTGCAAGCCCACTTCCTGGTTCATAACCTTTGACATTTGACCTTCATTTTCCTGCTGCATCCTCACAGAGTGGAAGTTGAGTAAAGACCCCTTTGATAAGGGTGCTAATCTTATTCATGAATGATTTGCCTCATGATCTAAGTGCCTCTCAAAAGAGCCTGCTTCCAGATACCATCACCCTGGGGGCTTGGGATTTAACATAAATTTTTCAGGGTACAAATGCTCCATCTATAATGAATGTGTAAGACTTACTGTCAAGTATCCTTTATTGTACTTGTCTTCCCTGTATGCAGAAAATATCACCACCCTTAAGCCAGAGACCAGAGCTCATGGTACATCTACACAGTGGAATATTATGCAGCTGTTAGGAGAGATGAAGTCATGAAATTCGCTTATAAGTGGATGGACATGGAAAGCATCATGCTACGTGAAATGAGTCAGAAAAAATCATAGAAGGGAAGGACTGCACTCATTTGTGGAACATAAAATAGCATAATATGAGATGGACACCCAAGGACAATAGACACAAGGGCCAGGAATATTGCCCCAGTGTTGGAAGCCTATCTCATAAGCTGGGGGAGAAGGCAGCTGGAATAAAGAAGGGATCACTAAGTCAATGATGGTTGGAGGAATCGTTCGGAATGGGAAATGTGTGCTGAAAGTAGATTAAGGACCAAACATGATAACCTCTCAGTATCTGTATTGCAGACCATACTGCCCAAAAGGAGAGAGAGAGAGTATGGGGGAAATTGTCTGCCATGGAGGCAGGGGGAGGGTTGGGATGGGGGGGTATACTGGGGACATTGGTGGTGGAGAATGTGCACTGGTGGAGGGATGGGTATTCGATCATTGTATGATTGAAACTCAAACATGAAAGCTTATAATTGTATCTCACAGTGATTCAATTAAAAACAATGGGGCATGAGAGTAAGATGTCCAACTGACCCTGGAACTATGGGTGAAGAGTGGACACCCACTACCTCAAATGGTGGTAGAGTTGAGGTGACTTGTGGGATTAGAGAAGTGGGCAGGCTAGAGGGCCTGTTCTTTAGAGCTGCACAAAGCAACAAGATTGATTTATTAGACAAATTATTAATTCTGAAAATCATATCTCAGCAGTATGCATAGGTGCTGACGGTTTATCAAATGTAAGAAATATTGATGTCATATAATCACACCTCAATATTACATCATACAATATTTCAATGTGGTTCACTCCACTTCTCTTCATGGAAACTGGCTTTACCTAAGAGATTGAAAGTGGTGGGTTTGCATTTCAAAGTTCAACTCTAAATCCAATTAACTATCCAATGAAAGTGGTTACTACTCAAACTGAGTCTCCCAGTTTCTTCATTTTCTAGGACTATTTAAGAAACAACCGAGCCATCAGGCCAACTTTCTCTACAAATGCTCATCAAGGACATAGTTAAGTAGTACTAGAAGGGTTCTGGTAATTTTTGCTGTGATTTCATATTGTTCTCCAAATAACTCCCATACACAGGCTTGTGGCAACGAGGAAGAGAACAGCCTTGAAGAAATGTTTCTGTGGATGGAGGAGGAGCCAGAACTTGTTAAGTAGAAACTCAGTGTTTCACTTGCTGCGTAGCCTAGCAGATAATTTTTCCCCCCTTTGGTCTTTGGTGCCCTTCAACAACAGCTGAAACTGTTCAGTTGGGAGAGCATTCGACTGTAGAAGTTTCTGGTGAACAGCCATCTGCCTCTAAGCAGAGGTCCTTTCTCTGAAGGATCATTCCTGTCATGTTGACTGCTTGCATTCAGATGATTGAGCTGCCCCCTGAAACATTGCTTACTCCACTGTCTATATCAATACGTCAATGGACTTTCTTTTGCTCATGCATGAATTCACCGGAAGAGGAAAATGCCACCAAAAAATTTCACTCATGGGAAGCTGCAGAGATGCTTCAGGCAGAGTCAGAACTGAGTCTTGGCAAACCCTCAGAGGATTTTAATTTAAGAGTGTGTGTTTGTGTGTGTGTGGTAATGCATGAAACACATTCTAATAAAGGTAGGTATCTGGGTCTTCTAATTTGTTAGCAGTGAAATGTGAGTTAGGGAAAGGAAAGACAAGAGAGGCAAAGGACGTGCTCATACTGGCCCCCCGCAGCCCCAAGAGCAGGTTCTGAGTAATATTGGTTGGGAATCTTTTCAAGATTTTGCCTCTGCAGAGGTAAGGGCTAATAGAGACCACTTCTCTTCAGATTCTGCCTTCCAGATTTGTCTTTCCTGCTCTTCCAGTCAGGAATTTCCTCTAGAAGTTATTCATATTCGTGCAGGATCTCTGTGGAGTTTGAGCGATTTGTTCGAGTGAGCACCAGTAACGTCTCTCATCATGAGACTTATTGTTACTGTTTTTGACATATCCCATATGCCATGGGTAGCTTGCCAGGCTCGATATTCTCAGTAGCTTGCCGGGCTCTCCTAGAGGGGCAGAGGAATCGAACACGGATCGGCTTCGTGAAAAGCGAATGCCCTACTGCTGTGCTATCACTCCAGCCCTCTGTGGAGTTACTATGTGAAATCATGATGGCTGACTTCCTCACACGTCTGCACAAAAGAACCTAATATCACTGGGAAACACGTAAAGTACTAAGGGAGGAGTGTGGGAGAACTTCAGGGATGTGGAAGGTGCTCCTCACCAAGAGTGAGATCTGGGGGAGATTCCACAAAGAATGGAGGCCCCCTAAGAAAAAGTGCCCACTGAAAAACTTGCAGTATGTGAACTGAGCGTTTCCGCCAGGCTGCCCCTGCGGGGCCCCTGTATTTCTCTAGGTTTTCCCATCTTATGAGCACCATAAAAGGGTAAAAGATTGTAGCGATAGAATTTTAGGCAGAATTTTCCCTGGACTTTATACAGAAACCCAAAACCGCGCGGCCGCTGCCGTGGCCACGCGACCTAATATCATCTAATCATCAGCAATATGAAATGGTTCCTTTTTTTAATGGGTCGGACTTTGGTGGGAAATCCTAACAAGAATAGTAAGTCTTTTGTTGAAATATTGAAGGCAATCAAAGTGGTAGCCATCTCTCTAGATTGAACTAAGCCATATCCCCACGCCGGCTGAGAAGAAATATCCTTCTTTCTTGGGAAGAAACGCGGCGTGGCGTTAACCATAGTATGATGTCCATTAAGTTGACACAGACCTGGTGGCATGGGAATGGGATACAAGGGAATAAAGTATTATGTACATGGAACAGCGGGACGCTGGTGGAATCTCGAGCCGGGGCCGATACCAGCCACTACTTTTGGTTCCAGAAACTGCTTGCAGACTTTATACCAGACTATCAACTAAGCCAGAGCCCCACACCGGCTGATGACGGGAAATAACCATCTTTTTCTGTTTTTTTTCCCTTTGTCAGGCAGCGTGGTGATTACTAAACAGGCGTGAACTCGGTGGAGCGGGACGAGGGGGGGAAAAAATAGAAAAGTTATGTAACAAACAGCGGGACTTAATATCTCTACATTCTCAGCAATGGAGAACTACCAAATGCTTCCTTGACAGTAGGACTGTCTTTTTCTTTTTGGGGGGAAACCCCAGCAACAATAGCGAGTTATGTGTTGAAACATGGACTGTAACCAAGATAAAGCGTAAACGAAGTGAAACTTATCACTTACAAGGGCGGGGACTGGGGGGGGCGGGAGGGGGCGGGAGGTATACTGGGGTGGTTGGTGATGAAATAGGGGCACTGGTGAAGGGAAGGGTGTTTGAGTATTGTATAACTGACATAATCCTGAGAACTATGTAACCCTCCACATGGTGATTCAATAAAATTAAAAAAATATATAAAAAAATAAAAACATTAGACACTGTTTTATTCACAGCTGTGGAGCTAAGCATGAATCCAACAAGCAAACTTTATTCTCTTGGAGTGTAGCATCTAGGTGGGAGAGACAGTCAATGAATAACTAAACCAGCAAACGTACAGACCCTCAGAGAGGCCTTGTGAAGGGGGAAACAGAGCAAGTCATGTGAAGAGGGGATATCAGGTGGGACTGGGCTGTTATTTCATACTGATGGGTCAGGGATGACCTCACTGACATGTGGAAGTGAGAATAGTGAAGAGCATTATAGCATATGGCAAGTGCAAAGGTCCTGACAGGAAGTGGACCTCACATGGTTGAAGAACAGCAAGGAGGGCTCAGAAGATAGTACAGAGGTTAAGGCTCTTGCTTTATATCCCGCTGCTCCCAGTTTGAATCCTCAGCAACACAGATGTCTTCCAAGAATCTCCAGAGGTCACTCCTAAGCACAGAACCAGGAAAAGCCCCTGAGCACCACCAGTCGTGGCTCAATACCTCTCCCCTAAGTCAAATTTTCACTGTATCACTGCATCACTGTCATCCCGTTGCTCATTGATTTGCTTGAGCGGGCACCAGTAACATCTCCATTAAGAGACTTGTTGTCACTGTTTTTTTTGGCATATCAAATACACCACGGGTAGCTTGCCAGGCTCTGCCATGCGGGCAAGATACTCTCGGTAGCTTGCCAGGCTCTCTGAGAGGGGTGGAGGAATCGAACCCAGGTCTTCCACGTGCAAGGCAAACACCTTACCTGCTGCGCTATTGCTCCAGCACAGTCAAATTTTAGAAAGGATTATAAAGGAGATGGCTTTGTCTGGAGGGGACACTCTGGGGGAGGGGGTAGTGCTGAAATGTTCCATGCATGAAACCCTGCCATTAACAGTATTTTAATCATGGCGCCTAAAATAAAATAAAATTTTAAACAAAATTAAAGAAAGAAAACAGGAGCTGTAAGTCTGGGACTGCTGGGGGCAGGCCAGATAGGAAGGAAAGAAAAGTCTGAGCTTTGTGTCCTTCCCTGGGTCAGAGAAGGCATGCCAGGAGCAAGCATGGCCTTAGTCTGTGGGAGCAAGGCCATCACATGGCCACTTCCCTGGGACTTTCCTGCTACTCACTCCTGTCCCTATGAAATGATTGCATCCCCTTTCACTCTCGAATGTGTCATAGTTTGGATGTGTCATCCTGTAGCTGCTGGCTAAGAAGGCTTTTTTAAAAAAATTATTTATTGAATTTATTGAATCACCGTGAGAACAGTCACAAAGCTTTCAGGTTTAAGTCTCGGTCATACAATGATGAAACACCCATCCCTTCACCAGTGCACATTTTCCACCACCAAAAACCCCAGTATACCCACATCCCACACCCTCACCCTACCTGTGTGGCAGATGATTTCCACATTACTCTCTCTCTACTTTGATTACATTCAGTATTTCGACACCGGACCCACCATTGTTATTTGTGATTTTTCTCCAACACTCTGCTGAAAAGGCAACATTAGACACTTTGTTTTCTATTGCTCATTATGAATAGCATATGATTTTGGAATTCTGGAATTTTAATAGTTAAATCTAGAGCGATTTCTGCCAAAAGCCTCTGGGTTCCGAGATTTCTTTCTGCATCTCTGGGATCATGGCCATTAAGCAACTCGATCAGGAGCCAGCGAGGCTGTTTGTGGGCGGCGACTCGGGGGTCTTGTTGGGGGGGAGGGGAGGAAAGGGCCAGCCCCACCCCCATCCTGTGAGGCCCCGAGTGCCTCGTGCTAAGATGGCTTTGAAAATGCTAAATAGTTCTATGATCAAGAAAAGCAAGAAAACAAGGAGGTGGGGGCAGGGCACATGGGGATCTGGAAAGGTTGTGAGTTAGGTAGAGGATGCGGAAAGTTTGGGGAGAAATGTAGGTGAGTAGCAGACAGAAGACTTCTGCTGCAAAGTTCAGTAAAGCTTGCTGTACAGCCAAGGCCTCGGTGAGTTTGGGGGAAGGGAAAATCAGTAAAGGGGAACACCCCCCCCCACCCCTCATCTGGGTCCACATAGAGCAGAAGCAAAAGGGAAGTGGTAAGAGGCAAGATACGAGGGAGCTGGTCAGCCTCATGGAGACTGGCCTCAGTGCTGGCACTGACCCAAAGAACACAAGTCCCCACACTCCTCACAAATCTCAGGGTGCACGTCAGAGCTACTAAAGAGCCTACCTTTGGGAGACTGAGCCCACTATACTTAAGCTTCAGTGGTAAGTGACCTCAGGGTAAACTTGAGATAAAAATTTCAAACTGGGGGAGCTGGAGCGATAGCACAGCGGGTAGGGCGTGTTTGCCTTGCACGTGGTCGACCCGGGTTCTATTCCCAGCATCCCATATGGTCCCCCAAGCACCACCAGGAGTAAATTCCTGAGTGCAGAGCCAGGAGTAACCCCTGTGCAGTGCCGGGTGTGACCCAAAAAGAAAAAAAATTTCAAACTGATTTCTGGGGCCAGCAAGACAGTCCAGGGGTTCGGGGTACTATCTTGTCTGTGCCTGACTCAGGTTCATTCTCAGGCACTACATCTCTGACACCTTTCTAGCATCACTAAATGTGTCCCTGGAGGTCCCCAAGCACTGTTGGGATGGTTCTGGTGGTCCCCAGCATCATACAACCCCAGTGGCCCCACATCTTTTGGACCAAGCATGAACCCTGCTCCCCTGAACACAAAAACAAACAGAAGTTAAGTAGGTTTTACAAAACACGTAGTATCTTTTGTTGGTGGTGGCTGTTGTTATTGTCGTGTGGGTCACATTAAGTGATGTCGAGGACAGGGGAAGTATATAATGCTGTGAATAGAACTGGGCCTCATTTGTGTAGGGCATAAGCTCTACCACCTGCACCCCAGTTTGGAGTCAGTTAGGATAAGATAGTTCTGGACATTTTCAGCCAAAGCCTAGAAGGCAAGTGAGTGATCCCCCTCAAAGAAGCCCGGGTCTTTTGATTTTTTGTCAATGTGTCTTGGTTGGCAAGCAGAGGAACATCAGAAAAAATTCCCCTGAAAAATTGTTCACACCCACTGCCCTGAATAGGTGGTCTTTGCCTTCCTGTTCCACCCATACAACCTCTTTATTGGCATTTAATATTCCAACAGCAGTCCCACTACTATTATGCCTTCCCTCACCATGGGCTTCTCTATGGCATGTTCTCACAGGAGCTGTTCGTGCCTTTTTCCCCTGAGTGAAATCATCCATGAATGGTCTATGTAGCTCCAGCCATGCTCAGGCTATTTATGCTGCTTGAGGGAACATGAGGTGCAGAGAGTCAAACCTGGCTACCAGCATGCAAACCAAGTGCTCCAGCACTTTGAGCCATCTCCCTGTCGGAGCAATGTATAGTCTGTATGGTCTTTCTAGTGTGTAGGTCCGCTGCAAGTGTCATAAAGAAAATGGCTTGGGGGCTGGAGCGATAGCACAGCGGGTAGGGTGTTTGCCTTCCACTCGGCCGACTGGGGTCAATTCCCAGCATCCCATATGGTCCCCTGAGCAGCACGGAGTAATTCCTGAGTGCAAAACCAAGAGTAACCCTTGTGTATTGCCAGGTGTGACTCAAAAACAAAAAAAAAGAAAAGAAAATGACTCATCGAATTCTCACAACAGTGCTAGAGAAAGTGACTGTTACTATCAACTACAAGAAAATTGGGTCACAGATTCCATAATAGCAGTAACGTGGTAGATCCAGAAAGGCTTCAGGGTCTGGGTCCTTACCTCTTTGCATCCTGCCTCCTGCCTAGCCATCAATGGGTAAATGCAGACATGAGCACACCTGTCTCTGTTACCTCCTCACTGGCCCTCTTGCCTTTCTCCCTTTGTCTTGACTGACTTTCGATGTTTCAAATGCTCTCAGCTCTTTTGTTCCCCACTGAGTTCTTGTGTTCCTTCCTCTGCCTGCAACCCCTACTGCTTAAGTTTCAGCAGAGGCGCTCTGACCTGAGATTCCGCATAACATCCATCTCACCTTGGTGCATTGCTGTGCGCAGTCCATGATCCGGTGTGTTTGAGAAGAGGGGCCATGACCAATTGCTAAGCACAGGGCCAAGTGCAGTGTAGACTATCAAGAAATATCTTTAGAACAAAAAGTGAATGCTAGAAGTATTTGGAGGGAAGAGGACAGTGTCCCATACTAGCAAAGCCCTCGATATTAAATATTGTTCATTAAAAAATTATTTATTTAGTTTTTTCAATTTTCCCCTTACACTTATATAAACACTGTGTTTTGCAAAGCCGTTTGTGACGATTTATTATAGGCATTTAATATTCCATCAGCAGTCCCACTACCATTATACCTTCCCTCCACCATTGTCTCCAGTTTTCCCAAGCACCCTTTAAGTCTGTCCCCATAGCAGACCCTCAATAATTTAACTTTGCTTGTTATCAATAATTTGCTAATAGAATGATAAAAAAAATGTTTTCCTAGAAGAAAGTTAGTGGAGATTGTTGTGTTTCACCTTGAAGTCATTAAGTCCTGTATAAGAGATTACTAAGATGTTGTTACAGATTAAGCCTTCTGTATTTATACTTTTTAAATCAAGATTGTTTGCCTTCTGTGGTATGTCCCATCCCATCCAGTGTGCTACTATCGATTTATCAGTGTTGTAAAGTCTGAGATATTGAGTTTGTGATGTTTATCAGTGTTGTAGAGTTTGAGATGACCCAAAGTTATGATGCTGCCTGGGCCCTGTGGTGATAAGATTCAACCGTGGTCAGCAATAAGCTTAGACATGCATCTTAACCCCATACTCTCTCCCAGAACTCCAAATGTCATTCTTTTTAATATCAGCCTTATTGAGCTGTAACCCACATACCATACTCATTCAAAATGCACACTGTTTTTTTTTTTTTTGTCCACAAAAGCACGCGGGCTATCACACCACCTATCAACTTTAGAAATTTCATTCAGAAGAGACCTAATCACTCTATTTCCCTCTCAATTATTTTTTAAGATCATTTGTAGTGTCTTTTATCTAACAGAACACTACATGTAGGTTCAGTGAATCTTGAACATTTCTGTGAGGTTTACATTTTAATGAGGTTAGACTTTCATTTGTAAGAATGAGACTTTAATCAATATCAAAAGCTTAAGCTGAAAGGGAGAGGCAGAGAGGCGGAGATGACCTGGGAGTAGGAAGACCAGCTCAGTCTGGACTCAGGGAGGCCCAGATCAGGGGATGAAAACTTGTGGTCCTAGGAATTTGGTGCTGCTCTGCCTGCTGAGCCAGGGCAGGGTACATGCTTGATGCTTTTTTCTCTTACAGATTCTGATGCAGAGGCCCAGTCAGCTGGGAGGCAGGGGAGGGTGACTGGGAGCACAGTTTGTACAGAAATAATAATACAGAAATGACTTTTTAAAAATATATTAATTTATTTTAACATTAATTTATATGACCATATGTATTTTGTTTATTTTTATTTAATTAAAAAATTTTATTTTACAGAGTAGTTCACAATATTTGACTATGTTTAATATTCAAACATCAATCCCACCATCATTACACCTTCCTTCCATCATATATCAGATGTTTCTATCTTTTTTTTTGGTTAAGCCTGGTGATGCACAGAGGTTACTCCTGGCTTTGCACTCAGGAATTACTCCTGGTGGTGCTCAAGGGACCATATGGGATGCTGGGAATGAACCCGGGTTGGCCACATGCAAGGCAAACGCCCTACCTGCTGTGCTATCACTCTAGCCCCCAGATGTTTCTATCTTGAGCCCCAATTCCTGCCTCAAAGCAGAACCAAAATAATATATTTTGCATTGTTTGTTATGAAAAACCACTAAAACTGCTACAAAAATGTATCCTTAGAGGAAAGAGTGTGAGGATTGTTGTATTTCACCAAGGGACAATTAAGTTCTTCTATAAGTCTGTAAAGAAAATATTTCCCTCTAAGATTGGTTGCTTCCTACTTTGAACCCCATCAAATATAGTGCAGTACTTTTGGAGTATGGGTAGGGTGTGTGGTATAAAGTATTGCAGGGTCCAGGAATAGGTTGAGTTCTGGAGGCTTTCTGCTGCCAGGACTGGTTCCCTTGGGGTGGGGACGGGCACCCCTAGAGAAACAGTCTGGCTCGGGTTCCAGAGGAATGGTTATGGCGAGCTCCTTCCAGGAGAGAAGGACAAGCAGTCTGGATGGGGCCGAAGATGAGATTATCTGGAGCCAAGCAGAAGTGGCTTATGGGTGTGGCTGCTGAGTTGCTGGAGGGGCAAGTATAGTAACAGGCCCAGGATCTTCGTTCCCAGTCCTGTTGAGGCCAAAATTCTCAATCACTAAGTTCCCCATACCTGGGTTTTCTGGGGATTCACTTGTGGGGGAGGCTCAGCCTGCACATGTGGAGAGTGGCTGTGAGCGTGGCCGTGGTTGAGTTCTGGAGGTTTTCAGCTGCCAGGGCTGGGTCCCTTGGGGTGGGGAGGGTCCTCACCTGCCCCAAGAAGGGTCCTCACCTGCCCCTCTGGGGCGCCCCAAGAAACACATGACTTTTTTAATTAGCAGAGGTCAGAGGACTGTTGCATGTGGCCCTCCAGCTTCAATACTCTGTACCACACGGTCCCTAAGCATCAGGCTGTGCTCCTGGGGACTCTCACAGAATGCTGGATGTGGCCTGAGGGATTCCTGGTGCTATCAGGCTCAAACAGCCTAACGTGCTGGCCAAGAATCCCCAGAACGGGTTCCCAGGCCTCCTGAGCACCACTTTGGAGCCTTTTCCTCCTTTAAATAAAATGTAAAATGCCACGAAGAGTCCGGGCAAAGAGGAACTCCTTGGTGGGAGAGGCCTGGGAGAACGGAAGAGCAGGTGGGCAGAGGTGGAGGAGAAGGTGAGGAGCAGCCAGAGGCACAGGCCTGCAGGTGGGTGTCTCCGAGGCCTGCTCGGTTGAATTTCATCCAAATGCAGAGGGAAGTTAGTGGAGAATTAGAAGCAGAGTCACACCACCCAAATTGGGTTTTAAATACTCCTTTGTTAGAATGTGGAAAAACTATTTGGAAAGGAGTAGAGCCTGCCCAAGTATGCCGGGAAAGTGCTGTGCAATCATGTTGGGCATACATAGGACTTCCTCTTTTCAAAATTTCCCTCTCATCCTGGCACACCACTTTTCTCCCTTAAAAATGGAAGGGGGACAGCGGTTGGAGCGATAGCACAGCGGGTAGGGTGTTTGCCTTGCACGTGGCCCACCCGGGTTCTATTCCCAGCATCCCATATGGTCCCCTGAGCACCACCAGGAGTAATTCCTGAGTACAGAGCCAGGAGTAACCCCTGTGCATTGCCGGGTGTGACCCAAAAAGCAAAAAAAAAAAAATGGAGGGGGACAGAGAGATGGCCCAAGGGGCAGGGGTGGTTACAGGCTTTACAGGCAGGGGGCCTGCAGACTGCACCACATAGTCTGAACACTGCTGAAAATGACCCCCAGAGATAGAGAAGGGACCACCAAGTAAAGGGTGCTAGGAGGGCCCGCTCGGGATGGGAGATGCGGGCTGAAAATAGACAATAGACCGAACATAAGGGCCACTTAATACTTCTACTGCAAACCACAACACACAAAAGGAGAGGGGGAGCAGAAGGGAATGCCCTGCCACAGAGGTGGTGTGGGGTGGAGGGGATGGGGTGGGGGTGGTGGGAGGAATGCCAGGACCATTGGTGGTGGAAAATGGGCACTGGTGGAGGGATGGGCACTCAACAATTGTATGACTGAAATGCAAGCACGAAAGTTTGTAAGTCTGTAACTGTACCTCATGGTGATTCCCTAATAAAAAAAATAAAAAATAAAGAAAATGACCCCCAGAACATGAATCAGGAGTAGCCTCCAAGCACCATTGGGTGTAGCCCTCCGAAAACAAACCAGGGAGAATTGATTCTTTCACAGACAGCAACTGTGTTCTCTGTAAGACTAATCCACAAATGGTAAAGATGTTCAGGGAAAAAAAGTTGCAGCTGAAAGTAGATAAAGAACCAAATATAATGGTTTCTCATTATCTGTATTGCAAACCATAATACTCATAAGTAGAGAGAGTAAGAGAGAAATTGTCTGCCATAGAGGCAGAGAGAGGGGTGAGATGGGGAGGGGGGGCAGGGAGGGATACTGGGGACATTGTGGTGGAAAATGTACACTGATGGAGGGATGGGTGTTCGATCATTATATGACTGCAACTCAAACATGAAAGGCTTGTAATTGTAGCTCACGGTGATTCAATTAAATAAATAAATAAATACCTTTTAAAATTATTTATTTATTTATTTGCTTTTTGGGTCACACCTGGCGATGCACAGGAGTTACTCCTGGCTCTGCACTCAGGAATTATTCCTGGCAGTGCTCAGGGGACCATATGGGATGCTGGGAATCGAACCCTGGTCGGCCGTGTGCAAGGCCCTACCCATTGTGCTATCACTCCAGCCCTATTTTCAGAATTTTTTAAATTTTATTGAATCACCATGAGATAGTTACAAGCTTTCATGTTTGGGTTACAATCTCACAATAATCAAACACCCATCCCTCCACCAGTGCCCCTCCACCAGTGCCCCTCCACCAGTGCACATTTTCCACCCCCAATATCTCGGGTATACCCCCCCTTTCCCACCCTTCCCCTGCCTCTAAGGCAGACAATATTCCCCATACTCTCTCTCTACTTTGGGGCATTATGGCTTGCAACACAGACACTGAGAGGTCATCATGTTTGTTCCATTATCTACTTTTGGCATGCATCACCCATCCCAACTGGTTCCTTCAGCTATCATTTTCTTAGTGATCCCTTCTCTATTCCATCTGCCTTCTCCCCTCCACTCATGAAGCAGGCTCCCAGCTATGGGGTAATCCCCATTGCCCTTGTATGTACCATCCTTAGGTGTCAGCCTCAAGTGATGTTACCCTACACTCCACAAATGAATGCAGTCCCTCTATGTCTGTCCCTCTCTCTCTGACTAATTTCACTTAGCATGATACTCTCCATTTTTATCCATTTATAAGCAAATTTCATGACTTTTAGGACTTTTAGCTGTTAGGAGAATTTCATCTCTCCTAACAGCTGCATAGTATTCCATTGTGTAGATATAACAAAGGTTCTTTAACCAGTCATCTGTTTTAGGGCACTCGGGTTGTTTCCATATTTTGACTATTGTGAACAGTGCTGCAATGAATATATAGGCACAGATGTCATTTCTACTGTGCTCTTTTGCATCCTCGGGATATATTCCCAGAAGTGGTATTGAAGGGTCATATGGATGCTCAATTTCTAGTGTTTGAAGGACTGTCCATATTGTTTTCCAGAAAGGCTGGACCAGTCGGCATTCCCACCAACAGTAAAAGAGCGACCCTTTTTCCCCACATCCATGCCAGCACTAGTTGCTTTTGTTCTTTTGAATGTGTGCCAGTCTCTGTGGTGTGAGATGATATCTCATTGTTCTTGTGATTTGCATCTCCTGATGACTAGTGATGTGGAGCACTTTTTCATGTGCCTTTTGGCCATTTGTATTTCTTTTTTGAGGAAATTTCTGTTCATTTCTTCTCCCTATTTTTTGATGGTTTTGGAGGTTTTTTTCTTATACAATTCTACAAGTATCATGTATATCCTGGATATTAATCCCTTATCAGATGGGTATTGGGTAAATATTCTTTCCCATTCTGTGGGCTCTTTCTGTATTTTGGTCACTGTTTTTTTGAAGTGCAAAAGCTTCTTAGTTTGATGTAGTCCCGTTTGTTTATGTTTGCTTCCACTTGCGTGGTCAGTGCTGTTTTGTCCTTAAAGATGCTTTTAGCTTCAATGTCTTGGAGAGTTCTGCCTACATTTTCTTCTATGAACCTTATACGTTCATGTCTAATATTGAGGTCTTTAATCCACTTTGACTGCAACTCAAACATGAAAGTTTTGTAACTGTAGCTCACGGTGATTCAATAAAATAAATAAATAAATAAATTTTTTTTTAAAAAAAGAGTTGAGGGAATTGTCAGCTGACACATGCGGATTGAAAGATGAAAAGTGTTATCGGCTCCTCAGTAGCTCCTTCTTCATCAGGTAATAAATTATCAATAAACTTCCTCTTGAAGTTACAAATAACTGCATTTATTGCTGTTCTGATCTGCTTTCGGAACTGATGTCTACCTACTCAAAGTAGAAAGGTGGGTCATAAAGTAAGGGGCTCAGCACCTGGAGGGGGATTTAAAGCTTGGCCAGGAGCTGGCTAAGAGTCTCTGTGAGTCAATCATTGTTTCATCTTCCGAAAATGGTTGCAGGTGGCTAGAGAGTGTGGAAGGTATGTGAGTCTGTACATGTCTCCAGAGTACTTTATTTTTATTTTAATTTTTTATTAGAGAGTCACTGTGATGTACAGTTACAAACTTATGAACTTTTGTGGTTGCATTTTACTCATACAGTGATCCTTTACCCATCCCTCCACCAGTGCCCGTTCACCTCCACCAATGATCCCAGTATCCCTCTCACCACCCCCACCCCATCCCCCACCACCCACCCTGCCTCTGTGGCAGGGCATTCCCCTTTGTTCTCTCTCCTTTTGGGTGTTGTAGTTTGCAATAGAGGTGTTGAGTGGCCTTCATGTTCGGTCTATCGTCTACTTTCAGCTCGCATCCCAGAGCACTTTAATTCCCTCTCTCACTTATCTATGCCACCAATGTGTGCTGGGCACATACTAGGACGAACAGAGTTCTTGCAACCCAGGGTTTGGCCAAGAATAACCCTCAGTAATCTTAGTTTGCTAAGTAGAGCAATCATGGATGGTGTGAAGCACTTTGATTAAAGTGCTTTCACCATTGCACATAATAAAATGTAAGCTTGAGGGTTCTGGGCCACTGAGGTTCAAGTCAAGTGGGTTTCTACTCTGCTGACACTGCCCTGTGAGAGCACACGGAGGATGCCAAATAGATCCAGCTCAAAGCTCGCTATCAACCACCCAATACTGTGAGCCTGGGAGTCACATTCTGAAAGGCTCTGGTGCAAGAGTGGCCCAGAAAAAGGGAGAAGGGTGAACACTGCACAGTTCTGGAAGTTGCCATATCTCCTAGTTCATGGGATGGGGTAACGGAGTAGTGAGTCAAGACTCCTGACTGGAGTCAGAGCATTAGTACAGAGGGCAGGGCACCTTGCATGATGTCAGCTGGGATTCCATCCCCAGCATCCCATATGGTCCCCTGAACACCGCCGGGAGTGATCCCTGAGCAAAGAGCGGGAAGTAAGCCCTGAACACTGCCAACTGGGTCTCCACCCCTGCATAAAAGGACTCCTGACTCTCACTGCTCATTACATCTGGGTCCCTGATGGGAACTGGCAGAGGTGGGCCAAGAAATATGAGGGTGGGTCCTAGCATGAGAACTTGGAAGGTGAGATAGCCAGTTGGGAAATGGCTCCACGTGGCTCCTTGAGTGAGACTGGTACCTCGTGTCTGAACACAGGTTGTACCAAGGAAGGGAAGCTGCACCGACAGCCACACTGTCATCTAGACTGTTTCTTGTGGGAGGTAAAACTCTGGAAGGACTCAGCCTAAAAGATGGTAAGTTAAGCTTCATTTAGCAAAAAAAAAAAAAAAAAAAAAAAAAAAAAGGACTACCTACTTAGCACAGAGAGAAACTTCTGTTTCAGTGCTTTGCTCATATGTTTATATTACTTAATCTGCAACTTATTTTTAAAATTACATAGATGGATATTTATATGTAGCACTGTCATCTCATTGTTCATCAATTTGCTCAAGCGGGCACCAGTAACGTCTCCATTGTGAGACTTGTTACTGGTTTTGGCATATCCAATACACCATGGGTAGCTTGCCAGGCTCTGCTATGCAGGCAGAATACTCTCGGTAGCTTTTGCCGGGCTCTCCGAGAGGGATGGAGGAATTTAACCCAGGTCGGCAGTGTGTGAGGCAGATGCCCTACCCTCTGTGCTATGGATATATTAATAGGGACCATCTCCAGCAGTGCAGTGAGGGTGAGGAGCCCAGGGCCACTCCTGGAGATGCTTGGTGTGGGCCTGACGGTTGGTGTTTCAACCATGAATTTTCCAGGATCCTTGTGTTGCTGGGGATCAAACTCAAGGCTGTGGACCCAACAGACATATGGTCTTCTACCTGAACTATCCTCCCGGTTCCCACTGACGTTTTATTCAACCAGTATTAGGGATGGGGGAAAAAAAGAATCAGAGAGGTTAAGAAACTTTTTCTAAGCTACCCACCTAAGTTCTAGAGCCAGTAACTCTCAGGATATTAACTTGAATGTCTGGCTCTGAGGCTTCTTTCATTGCTAGCAACTTGTCCTGAGACAGGAGGGATGGGGAACATCACACAACCTGTCAAGTTCTGCTTACTTTGTTTTATATCAAGGCACTTTATCCTCCTCCTCCCTCTTCATTCTGAGGTGAGGGTTTTAGCTCGAGGTCACAAGAAAGCCTACATCCACCTTTTATTTACCATGCTGTATCACTCCACTGAGGGCACCCTGTTGGACTGCAAAGAAGCTGTCCTGAAAAAATTGCCTTCATCTTTACTTTCATCCAATTTACACTCTTTTATTTTATGGTCAAATCACACAGCATAGATGAGCCAAGATAAAAGGAAAATTGGCCAAGGTATAGAGATTTACTTGTCATTTTACAGAGAAAGACATGAGCTCCTACAGGGAAAACCTGACCTGTTCAAGCTTCGGGGCTCAGTGACAGAGCTGGGATTCTAAACGGGGTCTCCTGCCTCCTCCAGTACATCCCCACCCCTCCCACCCTATGGCTGTGTGCAGATTTGTGGAACTTACATGTTCACAGGAGAGAGAGAGTCTATTAAATTTCCTCCATCTGTAGAAAATGTCTGCAGCAGGGAGTGGGTAAAAGAGATTAAGAGGTATTCTCTGTCCCTTTATCTCCTTTACTCAACTAGGTAAGACCTCCTAGCAGCATGGCCCAGTTTGTTGGGAAGGATGAGAAATTTGTAAGTGACCCCCAGTGACCAAGAAGCTCCTGGGTGGTGTTGGAGGAGGAAGGGAGATGCCTCAGCAGGACAGAATTGAAAAACAGGTGGACCCCACCTTGCTCCTAGTACTCAGGGTAGGTCTATTTCCTCCTGGTAGGTGGGATCAGGAATCTTTGGAGGAGTGTGTCTGTTTGCAGAAGGCATTTCAGAAGGGGTTGTCCATCCATGAGTCCTATTCCAGGCTGTGGAACTGCCATTGATGGAGGAACACTGGGTCTCTGTTGATTGACTACCCCCAGGTTCTTCTACATATTCAGGAATAAAAATACTGAGTAATAAATATGATCAGACTCAGAGTTAGAAACAGTAAAGTTTAATTGAAAATAGAAGAGAAATTTCATCATAATCCTTATCCTCATCATCATCATAATAATAGTAATAGCAACAACAAAAATAAATAAAAGAAACTCTCTAACACTAAGTAAGGACTAACACTAAGTTTAACACCAAGTTAAGATACCAGTTCCTCACTGTATGAAACCATGATCAGCTTTGTAACTCTGGATCTCACAGTTAAGAAGAGAGAGAGAGAGAGAGAAAGAGAGAGAGAGAAAGAAAGAGAAAGAGAGAGAAAGAAAGAGAGAAAGAGAGAAGAAAGAAAGAAAGAAAGAAAGAAAGAAAGAAAGAAAGAAAGAAAGAAAGAAAGAAAGAAAGAAAGAAAGAAAGAAAGAAAGGAAGGAAGGAAGGGAAGGAAGAAAGAAAAGAAAGGAAGAAAGAGAGAAAGAAAGAGAGAGAAATAAAGAGAGCAAGAAAGAGAGAGAGAAAGAGAAAAAGGGGGGAGAGAGTGAGAGAAAAAGAGGGAGAGAGAGAGAGAGGAAGAGATACCAGTTCCTTGTGTCGCGCTTTATAGGAAAAATATTAAGTCTGGGTTTCTTATCAAGCTACAGGGCTTTTCCAAAGTATCAGAGGATTTGCATTTGTTCCCAGAGAAGTCTTATTGATTTATTGTCTTTTTGTGTTACTAAAATAAGATTAACATCTTGCATTCCCACTTACACTCCTGGGGGCTTCTGTTTACTTAAGATCTTTAGGTTCTTTTTTAAACATCTGTCTGGCCTAAGACCTGGGCATAGTTTGTGGCCCTGAGAAACTTTGGGCTCCCTTTTTTAAGGAGAGCTCTGGAAAAATTGTGGAAATGTAGGTCAACTCTCAGCAGCTAGCAGGGGAAACTGAGGCAGGAGGCCTGAGGACTGGCACTTTGCACATACTGGGCATTCACCATCAGTAACAGTGACAGCCATCACTTGGGCTTGAAAAGTACATGGATTTGGATTACCTTCATCTTTACTTTCACACAGCCTGTCAAGTTCTGCTTACTTTGTTTTATATCAAGGCATTTTATCCTTCTCCTCCCTCTTCATTCTGAAGGTGAGGGTTTGGATCCAGAAAGAACTGGATCCAAAGAACTCTGTTAAACCTCTGTCGGTCTCAGATTCATCATCTGTAAAATGGGTAAGAAATCACTAATCCTAGCATGTTGCTCTGAAGATTGTAAGTACCTGGTGAGTGATCCAACAATAGTAGCAACTAATATATTTAAAGTTATTGGGGATAACTTTAATATAGTTAAAGTTTTTGGGGGCGGGTATTGGGTTCACATCAGGTATCACTCCTGACAGTGCTCAGAGTTGGTCAATGCATGACAAATACTAAACCCCTATACTACATCTCTCTGCCCCCCCCTAATTATTATATTTTTAAGTTAGTTGGAAACTAGGTGTCAGATAACATCTCCCCTCCAAAATGTTTTCTGAAGCTTCTGTCTGAGCTGCATGTGAAAGAAAGGGGACCAGTTTTAAGTTTAAAATGTTATGATGTTCAGAAAATGCATGCTGTCAAAGGGAGCAGATACAGAGACGTCCAGACAAGCAAGTCAGCCTCAGCATCAGGGTAAATGGTAGTAAAGTCCTTACACAGAGCTATCTCTGTGTTGTTTCACATAGATTAATTCATTTCCTCCCCACAACAATCTATCAATTGCTTTCTCTTTATGGTTGAAGAAACTCAGGGCACAAACGTTAAGCGACTTGGATAAAGTCAAAGAGTGAGAGCCGGATTGCCAGGAGAATGTCAGCATTCCGGGAAAGTTCTTGGAGTCTCTCCTCTCCATTGCCACTAATCCCTGGCACTCACCTACAAGGTGTTCCGCTCAGAAAGAGAACCTTGGTAATTGCTGTCCCTGCTCTTGTTCTGTGCATTAGACTTGGTTATCTGAGGTAATTATAAATATAATGCCCTGAGCATATCAGCTATTAATTGACATGGCCTAGTGCAAATGAAGGCTGGGTTTCCTTGTAAAAAATGACTAAGAAATTAAAATGGCAATAATAGAGCAATAAACCAGTCATTTAGACCCTTCTGACACGGGGGCCCTACTAGTTTGAGCAGGTGACATGACCATGAAGCTGGCCTTGAACTTGAGACAGGAACAGGAAGTTCCTAGGATCTCTCCTGCTTGGCAAATTCTATGAGGAAGATGGCTCGCTTCCCAATTGACCAAGAAAGAGACCAAGAGTCAGGGACATTAAGTGGTAGCTCCATAGTCAAACAGTTTTATCATATGCAAACTAATTTACTTGCCATGTGTATGTGTAATGCTGCAAGCCTAGATCTTTGAGATCTTGAGTACAATGATTACCAAATTTAAAGAAATCATTTGGAAAGTCAGCAGTTAAGAGACTTGGGTTTGCTGTATACTTACAGAAGCAAGCAAGCAGAACTAGTCAAGCGAGCAGGACCAGTGGCAGAAGGCGGTTTCCAACCTTAGCCGCACCAGGACTTTAGTCAGAAGGGAATGATTTATGGTCAGAGCAAAGGTAAGACAAAACAATTTGGTCACAGCCTTCAGAAAGGATCGGGGGAACAGAGATGTTTTATGTCAACAAAAGTGCTGACAGGGCTTGAAGAGAGTGGTAACACCTGACCGTAATTGTCCAGTCAGGTCCCTTCCCAGAGTTGGCTCTGCTTTTCCACCCTGAAGACTGCTGGGAGGTGACAGTATATCATATTCCCCACATATCTACCTTATATTTTGCCTATAAAATCATAGAAAACTCAGGGCTGGAGCAACATACAGTGGGTAGGGTGTTTGCCTTGCATGCAGCCTATCTGAGTTCGATTCCCAGCATCCCATATGGTACCCTGAGCACTGCCAGGAGTAATTCCTGAGTGCAGAGCCAGGAATAACCCCTGTGCAATGCTGGGGGTGACCCAAAAACAAAATCCTAGAAAACTGGGAAACACCTATAAGAAGGGAGGTAAGCAGGGTATATGTGCCACTCTGTACAGTGGCCAACATATCCAGTGCCATTTAGTTGCCTAGGATCATTTTCTAGTTTGTTATTTTCTCTGTAAGAAAAGTGAGAGCAAGTTTGATTTGGTTCAAAGCATTGGCGGTTGTGCTAGCCCGGAGCTTCTACAGGGAACTACAGACCAATGGCTGCACTCCAGAGGCAGAGGAGGTCTAATGAGGAACCACCGTGTGGTCATGGTGCCTAGCCCACTGTATATCCCACTTAGAGGGCACATTGAGCAGACTTTCTTGAACTGTCAGACTTTCTTGAACAGGAATATAGGGCCAGTCACATGCACCTCCTGTCCCATTACGTGATAAGTAAGGCAAGTCATATGAGTCATATTGACACAGGATACGACTGGCTCCAGCATGCGATGAGTTATCTTGATTGGTAGAGGATAATAATTGTGACATTAGCTAATACATTGACTCTCAAGTTTCCATCTGACTACCCAGGTAACCTCCTCTTTTGTCCCATCTCTATACACCTTGAGAAATGCCCTAACTTGGTTGATTTTTCCAATTATTTCATAGAATCAGTCTCTCGGTCCTTAGTCCTCACATTAGTCCAATAAAAGTGTTACATCTCTTTAATAGTCAATTGTTTGATACATTTAATACAGATAAAAAGAAAATGCATTAAAAAGAAATTGAACCAAAAACTGCTATGGAAGCTGTGAGTATTGCCAGTGGGTAGTTATTCAGATGGCTGGTTCTCCTAGATTATTCAGAAAATAAATACAGGTTTGTTTACAATGGCTAAATTTCTATAGTCTGTATTAAAAGCTCCATTTCCAGTTTGCATGCTCTTTAGAAAAGGATAATCTTCAGTTTTTAATCAATGCAAGTCAACTTTAACAAGGAAATCTGTAATAGAACTTGTTTTCAAACTTTTAAATCATTTACAATCTTACCTGATTTTATGCAGATGTATTGCTATGAAAAAATAAGATTTTTACAGATGTTGGGAAGAGACACAGCAAATATCTCAATTTTTCTCACAGTAGGATCAATCTACCAGGTTTCTGCAGGTTACAGGTTAAATAGGTAAAGTTTTTAATCTGCTAGAAGTAAAACATATCATTCTGAAGTCATTTAAAATATTACGCTCAACATCAATAGTTTGTTTATTTCCAGTAGAAATTCCCATCGTTCATTAGTAATTCTTGAGAAGTCAGTTTTTGTATAAGCCCTGAGATTTATTATTCTCATTTAGTTTTACAATATATGGATATTTTAGGGCATTTGCCCAAGTCCTTTCTGATAAATTCTCTGAACACAAAGCATTTGTACAAACACATTTTGAAAATGGCAAACAATGTAAGATGGTGATAATTAGAGTTTCCATTAATTATTGAGAGAATTAGTTCAACCATATGACACACATTTCAGAATAATACCCAGAATTGACCAGAATATATTAGAGTTTTCAGGAGTTTCATGATTCCATAAGTTTACATAAGTTCAGATAATTAAGTATCTCTTATTATGTGAGAGAACTTCCCATAAGGCTTTTACATACTAGTTGGACCAAATTTATATATATATATTTTTTCTTACCATACGGGAAAAACAATTATTGTGAGATTCTTTAGAAACTCTTCTGAGGGTGTTTAATATCCTCTCAGATGTCTGTGTTCCAGGGGTTGCTCTAGCTTTACCCCCTACATTCTGATATTAGAGAAAGCAGAAGTGTTTTCTCAAATGATCACTGCCATTTGATGGTTGTCTGGTGATGGTGATGGAGATTGAATGTGGACATAACCTATTTCACCATCTGAATGCTATTAGCCCTCAGTTAAAAGTATTTCTTTCTCATGTAAGCTAAAATAAATATTTTCTATATACACAAATAGGTACATATGTATAAATGCGACATTAGTGTATATATGCATTTAAATAAACAATATAATTCTAGGATATATATGTGAATATTCTAGAATTGTACGAAATTCTAGAATGTATGAAGAATATACATAAATTTTTTATAATAAACCTATTAGAATAATGAAAAGAAAAAAGAAACAATTACTATTTTGATCTTTGGGCCCCATAGCTCTTTGAATCACATATTTAGGCACCTATAAAAGTTACAGATGGGATTAGGCACGAGGCAAGATTGTCCAATGTGATCACTCATTAAAAATATTTTGAAATCCTTACCACAGCAATCAGAACAGAAAAAGATATCAATGGGATACAAACTGGAAACAAACAAGTGAAACCATCACTATTTGCAGACGACGCAAATAGTGATATTAAAAACCCTAAAGTTTCCACCAAAAAACTTTAAAAATAAAGAATTAATAAATCGGTTATGAATTAATACACAAATAAAATAAAGAATCAATGCAATAGGTTATAAAATTAGTACACAGAAATCCTGTATGCAAATAATAAGCTAGAAGAAAAAGAAATTAGAAAGAATATCCCTTTCAGAATAGTTCCTTCAAATGGCAAATATCAGAAATCAACTTAATAAGGGAGGTGAAAGATTTGTACGATGAAAACCATAAATCACATGCTAAGAGAAATAGAAAAGAACACAAGAAAATAAAAAGATATTCCCTGTTTATGGATTGAAAGAATCGACCGTATTAAAATGACAATCCTACTTAAAGTATTATACAGATTCAATGGAATAGCTATTAAAATTCCAATGATGCTTTTCAAAGACTTAGAACAAACACCATTATAATTTGATGAAACCATGACACTTTCCAAGTATCATAAGCTATCCTATAAAAAAGCAAAGAAGATAGGAGGCATTGCATTTCTTAGTTTCGAACTACACGACAGAGCTGTATTAATCAAAGCTGCATTGTTCTAGAATAAAGGCAGACCTGAAGAACAATGGAACAGAATCAAGAATCCTGAGTTAGCCCCCCAGATTTGTGAACAGTTAATCTATGATACAGGAGTTAAGGAAGAAGTGGAGCAAAGAAAATGTCTTCAATAAATGGCGTTGGGAAAACTGCGTAGCTACATGCTTTTAAAAATGAAATTAGTACCGTGCCTTGTAGCATTCACAAAATTAAACTCAAAGTGGATTAAAGACTTTGAGACTAGACCAGAATTCATAAAAACATGGAAGAAACCTTTGGCAGAACTCCCCAGGAAGTTGGCTGGCTCTTTCAAGCGCATGTCCTCCCTAGAACACATATTCCTCTCTTTCTCCTTCCTCGTGGCTTTCCAAGTAAATCTCTTTCTAAGTAAAAACTATCTTGCTTCATTATTTCGCCTCCTGAAATTTTTTTCCTGTGAGGTAAGATGGCAGACCTGGAACACCTGTGCCAAGGTTAGGACTGATTTTCCTTCTCCACAAAGAGCAACCCTCCACTCCACTCTGAATCCATGGCTCCCTGAGAAGTGGGCTTCAGGCTCAGCTAGGCGGCAGCCTAGTAGGGCTGGTGGGTCCCGAGCATCCGTGTGTCCCAATCCTGACCCTTTACCAATCCTGACCCAATCCTGACCCAGCCAGGCATCAGGCCCCTCGCCAGGATTGGTTATCCTGACTTTACCAATACTGAATCATTCCTCAGATGGCCCAGGAGGGTGGAGCAGAGAGATGGAAGCACTCTTCTCTCGAGGTTACCTTTCTTTCTTCCCACTTTATCAAGCCACTGGCAACACTTTCCCTCACCCACATCCCACCCGTAAGCAAAATCCATTCACTCCGTCTCCCAAACATGGTGCAACTATTCTATGAGCAATACAGCTCTGTCACTGCCACAGGCTAGGCTGCCATCATTGCTTGTTAAATAAACAATCTCCTCACATGTAACTCGGGTGTTGTCACTCCTCTGCTTAAATTCCTCAATCATTTCTCATTTGAGCAAAGGTCAAAATTATTATGGAGTACAGTATGCTAAACAGTTTCACCCCTCTCTTCCTACATTTTGTCTTCCAGGTCCACTAGCTTTAATTCTTCAAACAAAATTAAGTTCTTTATTTACTCAGGGCCTTTGCACACACTATTCTCATATTTTTTTTTAAGACCTCTTCCTAAGGTGCCCCATAATAACTCCTAGCAGTGATTTAGAGTTCCAGGGATCAAGCTGGGGTTAAAAACATGTGAGGTAAGGTGCCTTAGGCTCAATACAATTTTCAGATCTTAACCTGAAAAGACCCCCACCTTTCTTTATTTATTTTGACTGACTAGTTCTTATTTTCTAAACTTAGGTTAAATATCACCTTAAAGATTTCTTTCCTGGTCACTTTATTTAATGTATACTAATGTAAAATATACGTGAACTTACATGCTCACTAGCTACATCATTGACATGCATGCAATTTGTGATCAAGACTTGTAGTCCTGATTACACATGTGCAACTTTGGCACCACCCCAATTATGCTATTTATGCATATTCCTCCTTTAATTTTGTTTATGTTTGCAGGAAGAGTTGGACCACACCTAGTAAATTTCTAAGGTGCTCCTCTAAAATATCTCATTGAAGAATCCTTCACCCCAAAACACAATATTGATTATCCCTTCAGAGCACCTACGCCCATGCCATGGGTATTTTCTATCTCTTTAATAAATCTCTACTATTCTCAAAAAAAAGAAGAACTCTCCAGGAAATTTCCCACAGATATGTCTTTAACAAGATGACCACAGTGGCAAAGACAACAAAAACAAAAATAAACAAACAGGACTACTTCATTATTTTACTTTATTTTATTTTTCATTGAATCACCATGAAATACAATTACAAAGTTTTCATCATTGAGTTTCAGTCATACAATGTTCCAACACCCATTCCTCCACCAGTGTAATTTAAATTAAAGGACTTCCGCAGGAACCAGAGAGACAGCAGGTAGAGCATATGCCTTGTATGCAGCCAACTTGAGTTCACTCCTCAGCATCCCATCTGGTCCTCTAAACCCACCAGGAGTAATTCCCGAGTGCAGAACCAGGAGTAACACTGAGCATTGTGGGGTATGGACCAAAACAAACAACATCAAAAAAATAAAACACAAAATAAAACAAAGAACTTCTGTGCAACAAAAGCAATCCAAGCTTGGGGCCGGAGCGATAGCACAGCGGGTAGGGCGTTTGCCTTGCACTCGGCCGACCGGGGTTCGATCCCCGGCTCCCATATGGTCCCCCAAGCATCGCCAGGAGTAATTCCTGAGTGCAAAGCCAGGAGTAACCCCTGAGCATCTCTGGGTGTGACCCAAAATGCAAAAAAAAAAAAAAAAAAAAAGCAATCCAAGCTATAATAAAAAGACACCCTACTGAATGGGGTAAAAAAAACTTGCATATAATACATCAGATAAAAGGCTAATATCCAAGATCTATAAAGCACTCACAAAAACTCAGCAACAAAAATTCTAGTTGCCCCATCCAAAAATAGGGAAGGGAGATGAACAGACACTTTCCCAAAGAAGACAAATGAATGTCCAATAGGTATCTTAGTGAAGGGCTCAACATCATTCATGATTAGGGAAATGCAAAGCAAAGTAATGCTGAGATATCATATCACACCGGTGAAAATGGCACATATCAGAAAGCCTGGAGATAGCCAGTGTTGGAAGGGCTGGGGTGAGACAGGAACCGTCATCCACTGTTGGAAGGTTGTTTGGTTCAGCCTCTGTGGAAAGCAGGATGGAGATCTCTACAAAACATAGAAATAGAACTCCCAGATGACCCAGTGATACCACTTCTTGGATCTATTTCCCAAACTCAAAAACCTACACTTAACGTGATATATGCATACCTATGCTCATCATGAACAACTTTTAGTACAATAGCCAAAATATGGAAACAAAGCAAATGCCTAGCTATCAGTAAATGGATCAAGAACTGTGGGGGCTGGAGTGATAGCACAGCGGGTAGGGCGTTTGCCTTGCACGAGGCCGACCCGGGTTCAATTCCCAGCATCCCATATGGTCCTCTGAGCACCGCCAGGGGTGATTCCTGAGTGCAGAGCCAGGAGTAACCCCTGTGCATTGCCAGGTGTGACCCAAAAAGAAAAAAAAAAAAGAACTGTGGTATGCACACATAATAGAATGCTATGCAGCTCTAAGAGAGAACAAAATCATGCAGTTTGCAGCAATATGGTTGGAACTAGAAGATACCATGCCGAGTGAAGTCAGTCAGGAAAGGGATAGATGTTGAATGATCTCTCTCATATGTGGAACTTGAAGATACATGGCAAGGTATCAGCAAAAGGCCAAAGGCAACACAGCAGGAAAAGTGATACTCAAAACTGAGTTTGTGTGTATATGGTGGGGGAATTGAGAGGGAAGCACGAGGGTCCTTCGGGGGTGGAGGTGGTTACACTGGTGATGGGTGCGATGTTGGAATTATGTGCAGGAGAAACCATAATTTACAGTATTATAAATCACATAACTATGGTCAAGTTTTAAAAATTTAGAAAGTGTATATAACCAGAATTAATTCCATGCCAAAAAATGTTTTCTTGCACAAGATTACCCAAGATAGAAGGAGATGAGGTTTTGAACTTGCAGGTCAGATTTACATCTCAGAAACTATGCCCAGGACAGAAGGCAGGCTAGCAAGTGGTAAGAAGAGAGGCAGAGAGATCAATAGGAGCTACAGGAAAACCTTCTCAAGAGGCGTCCGAGGCGGAGGGGTGGGGGTGGGGGGGCTGGAGCAATAGGACAGCGGGGAGGGCATTTGCCTTGCATGTGGTTTATCTGGGTTCGATCCCTATCATCCCATATGGTCCTCTGAGCACCACCAGGAGTGATTCCTGAGTGCAATTCTAGGTATGACCCAAAAAAGCCAAAAAAAGAAAAAAGAGGCACCCTCACCACTGGAATGGAGAAGCTTTCTTTTTTAATGTTTTGGTTTACAAACTATTAATAATGGTTTCTCATAGACATTGTTCCAACAACACAACCATCTGGAGAACCTTCTTTCAACAAAACAAGAAAACGTTTATTTTAAAAGTGACTGTGGGGCCTGGAGCAATAGCATTTGCCTTGCATGCAGCCAACCTGGGTTCGATTCCCAGCATCCCATATGGTCCCCTGAGCACCGCCAGGAGTAATTTCTGAGTGCATGAGCCAGGAGTAACCCCTGTGCAACACCGGGTGTGACGCAAAAAATAATAATAATAATAAAATAAATAAATAAAAGTGACAGTGATACTAAAATTATCATTTATGTTAAGTAACATTAATATTAATTAAGTAAATAAGTAAATTGATATATATATAATTATCCTTCAAAAATTATGGATAGGTTGGAGGGATAGTACAGTGGGTAGGTACTTATGTATATATTATGTGGTACCATAAAAATTTACAGATTATTTTGCATATTGTTAGCCTTTGAGTATAGAATTATTTATGAATGGTGGTAATTTTATTCTTCCTTTTTAGTATGTAACAGAGTAACTTCAATTTTATTGTTCCTTTTTGTTTTTCTCAAATTATTGCATTAATATTATTTTTATGATGATACCTGATTTTAATAGTTGCTTTTTAACAAATTGAAGATGATTAGTTACTCCTAAATGGCTAAATTTGCATCCTAAGTGGATATTGATTTTGTTGAATGCTCTTTTTGCATATAAAAAGTGAATAAGTAATTATTCTATTAGGCACTTCACATTGCTACGATAATGAGCACTTTGTCTCGATTTACATGGAGATGGGTTTGACATGTGTGTTCAAAAGCAACAAGATGGAATTTTATTCCTAACTATTGTCTTTGAGCTTCGATGAACAACAGGACGACAGTGCTACTATTGTCTTTGTAATTTTTAAACTTATTACTTCTATGTTTTTGTATTGGTATCAAATATAGAATATGGGTGTTTTTTACAATGTAAAAAAAATACAACAAACGCTAAAATAAAATAATCACTTGTATCACTTCTCATCCCGTTGCTCATGGATTTACTCGAGCAGGCACCCGTAACGTGGCGAGGGGGTGGCAACAGTGCCAACCGGCGAAGAGGGAACCAACATGCCACCCGCACGGCAGAGCCTGGCAAGCTACCTGTGGCGTATTCGATATGCCAAAAACAGCAACAAAAATGGGCCTCATTCATTCAAAATAAAATAATATATAAAATAAAACTTTACATGATTGCAATAAGATTAGTCTTGTTAAAGTTAAGACTAAGTTAAGACCATGCAGTTATTCAGGTATGCACACTATCTTTGCATTTTAGGCAGATTACTTACAGTTTAATGATGGAATGCAAACTGATCACAGTGTGAAGAATTATTTTTGACCTTAGAAAATGAGAAACATCAGATATATATATTCTGATGTTAACATTTAACTTTAAAAATTCTTAAAATTCACTTCTTCTAATTTAGTTTAACCACGTAGAGTACCTTTTTAAAGATTCCTGTCTCTGCCACATATGTGCGTTTAATGCCACTTAACCAACCCCATCACAGAACTTTCTACTACTTCCTAGGTTTCTTCAGCTTTGTCCTATTCTTTCCCTTTCTTTACTTAAAACTCATGTTCTTTTTTCCCTAGAAAACATGTTCTCTTTTTTCTTTCTATTCTCTCATAATTTCTACAAACATTCATTTCCCTTCATTCCTTGAAATTCTTAATTTCTTTTTTTTTTTTGATTGTCTTAAAAAATGTCTTTGTATGCACAAACACACTAGCACATCACCTTTTGCAATTCTTTCCCTTCCACCTCCTCAAACCACTTAGCAGGCAAGCACACTACGCACAGAGGTGATTGAACAGCCCCACTCCCAGGACAGTATTTCCCCCCAGTCTTAGTAAAAATGGTATTTACAACGTGGCATTTCACTACCTCTACATTTAACATACGTTGGGCACTTCTAAACATCTAGATGGACTAGATGTTTCAAATAAGACTTAAATCTGTCCACTATATACACAGCAGTTTTGAACCAACTGCACACATGTAATCGAATCGGAGTGTCTTGGAAATATGAACATTCGAGCCTAACACCACCCATTCCCCACCTCTCCCTCTTCCAACCCCAGTTATAATGTTCACATTTCAAAAGACAATCTTCCCCCCCCCCCAAACTTTGCAGAAAATGCACATATACTCTTGGTTAGACACTGGTAACCTCTGTTAACAGCTATAAGGATTAGATGTGATTAGCTTTGCACTCACTGTCCATTATATATTCTATATACAGCAATGTGAAACAAAAAAAGCAAACACAACGAACAATTAGCCTGACTCACTGTAACCACACGGCAGAGAGCTCGCTGCACGACCCTCTCCCTGCTCCTGCCTCACCCAGTACACCAAGTGCAGGGCTCAGGCGCTCTGTCACCTCCCCCACACACCCCCCACAGGAATTTCTTTTAATTTACAAAGCATTTTTACAACTACTACTTTAAACATACATCAGGCACTTTAGAACATCTAGAAAGATTAGCTATTTCAGAAAAGTACTTAACATTGCCAATCGGGCACGGAACAGTGGGGAATAAAATGCAGACACAAAAAAAATGGTTATCATATAAAAATGTCTTCTGAATTTGACCAGTCCGGCATGGATGGGCCCTTCTTCTCTTCAAGGTCTTCAGCTCCCCGCCCTCTCGCTGGCAAACAAAGGTGTCCAGGAGTCGCTCTTGATTCTCGCTTCCAGAGGTGGTAACAATCCCTTTTCCCAGAGTCATTTCCAGAAGACATTTTTATAGTTTTTTTTCTTTTGTTTCTGTCTTTTAAGCAAATAGGCATTTACATGTCCCTTCCTAACTTCTACCATACGTCGGCAACCTCTTCCCGCCTAGAACTAAAGATGTAGCACAAGTTTTGTTGGTTTTTGTTTGTTTTTTAAAAAAAAGGTTGGGGGTTAAGTTGAGAGCAGCTTTATCATATTATGTACACAGGCCTTCGCTTGGCGGCCAGGAAAAAAAAACATCTTCGCAAAAGGATGGTGGGCACTTTAGGTCGAGAAACCATTTTCTCTCTCCGGCGAGCATCTATTTGTCGAACGAAGATCGCGCGCCGATGGGCCGGGGGAGCCGATCCATCTGCGTGGCGTCGATCGGGTTCCGCTCACCTTGAGGGGCCCCTTCGGGCCTTGGTCGGTCGTGGTCGGGACGAGGCGCGGCCTCGCCCGGGGGGGACGGGGCGGTGGGCCCGGGTCCCGGATCTGCGCGGCTTCATGGCTCAAAGAGGTGGCGGGGCGGGCCTTGGCGCCGCCCGGCCTCGGTGGGCCTCGGTGGGCCTCAGGGGGGCCCTCGGGGGCCTCGGTGGGCCTCGATGGGCCTCAAGGGGGGCCTCAAGGGCCTCTGCGGCGTTCGGCCATCCGCAGGCGGCCGGCGGGCGCTCGCCCGGGCCGGGCCACACGGCTGGGCCTGGCCTGCCCCGGCGGCCGGCGGGGTCCGCGCGGGAGGCGGCCGCCGCCATCGGCAAACGAGGGGGCGCCCGGGACGGGCGATCGCTGCGGGCCGGCGGCCCCAAACAGATACAGTCCAGGTCTCCTCAGCCCCGAGTCCGCTCCCGCCCCCGGGCCCTCCAGCTCGGCCCCCGGCCCGAGGCCCGAGGGCCTGGAAGGCCCAGGGACGCAGGCCGCGACGCGCTCTCCTCTGCCGCCTCTGCCGGAACTGACTTGGCAGTTCTCTTCGCCAGCGAGAGCCGAAATTCTTAATTTCTGATGAGCATTAAAAAGTCCAGAGAATTTTGAGTTTGTATTTTAAAATGACATTTTTTTTGCATTTTCTTTTGTCTAACTCTAGTTGGACATTCAAGGGCCACACACAAGGACCTGGAAGCTTTATTGAGTTCAGCTGCGTGATAAGCAGACAGAATATATGTTCAGATGAGAGGAATGAAAACCTTCAAGTGGACTGAGCTGAGTTTGAAGGTCAAATGTTTCCTTGATGGTCTTTCCCTATTTTCTGGTGAAACTGCACAGAGTTCCACTCATTTGACAGTGAGACCTGCCAAGCACTAGAGTGCATGGGTTTGACAGGGGATCCAGCAAACTGGAACCCACCCTTCAGGATGATTGATCCTTCTGTGCTTTCACTATTTGCACCACAAGAGCCTCAATTATCTCTTTGCTCTCCAATTCTTCTATCCTGCTTCTCTGAGGAAGTAGAGCCCTCAGTGAGGTTCCACCTTTGGGAACCCCAGTCCAGCCTGATGAACACTGTTCTAAGATGAGCACTGTTCTAAGATGGGTGATTGGTGGTTTCCTCCCTCTCGTCCATGCAAAATAGCACACAAAGTCCCTGAACTGGTCTTCAGTCTTCTCTGACTTCCAGGCTAACAGTTTCTTACAGTTGGCTTGAGCTCAATGAGCCTCTTGCTCTAGTTTTGACTCTTATTGCAACCTATTGACCTATATTTGTAATGTTATGGTTTTTTTTCCGTTGCCAAATATCACTAACTGCTGCAGCTATATAGAAAACAGCACTTTGTGAAGTTTCCTTTGTTGGAGATCTGCATCAGAAGAACTTCCAGTCCATCTGCTGCTTCCAGGAATCCGCATACATACACAGCAAGCCTCAGTGGTTGAGAAACTTCACTCTTCCAGACCATAAAGCTCAGATCCCTCCCTGGGTTTCCCTGCAGCAGAGCTTCCCAACTCCATGCCATCGACTTAGCAGCTGAGTCGATGAATCTTTCTTTGGAATCCTGCCAGGCTATACCAGTCATAATGCTCTTGAGCTTGAGCACAATGCCAAGCAATTCCAAAGAAATCACCTGGAAATTCAGCAATTAAAGAAATGGGTTTACTGTGTATTTACGAAAGCAAGCAGTCAACCCATATCTTTAACTGCTGGCTTTGCAAGTGATTTCTCTAACGGTGAGCACAATGATTACCAATTCCAAAGAAACCACTTGGGAAGTCAGCAGATAGAGACATTGGTTTACTTAACAAAAGCAAGCTAGCAGAACTAGCTGAGCAAGAAGGACAAGTAGAGGCAGGCTGTTCCCAACCTTAACCATACCAGGACTTTGGTCAGAGGGAATATATATGTATACAGCAAAGAAACTCAGAGAACAATCTGCACACAGCATGAGAAAGGATCAGGGGAAACAGAGCTACAATATTGGGCAGAAAGACAGTAGTTAACATTCCCTTCTTGGTATGTTTCCATTCTGTCTCTGAGAATTGACTGGTCAGGTCAACTCCCAGGATTAAGTCTGGGCAGAGTCAGTATCTTTTACTTACTTTTCCCCATAGTATAGAATATTAGCTCAGTGCTTTCCCCAACACTTTTGTCAGTATTACACCAGGAAGGAACTCTGTAGCGTAAAATAACTGATAAGACATGGCCCCAGTCTTCAAACATTAACAAACAGCATGACTTGTGGAGGATGATTTTTTCTTTTTCTTTTCTTCTTTCTTTTAGATGTTTTGTTTTATAAGAAATTTAGTTGACTGCTCTAGAAATAGATAATAATTTGGCATTTCCAATTCATCTAGAACTGTTTGAGAAATAAAAAATTAATCCATAGATACTACTTAATTGTTTGTAATTCCTTATATTCTTGCTAATTTAATCTTAGGGCTAAGTGATATACAAATTGCTTTTATATTTTAAATGTTTTTATTTTATTTATCCCTTCCCACCACTGCTTCATTTAAACACCGTGGTTTACAAAGTTGTTCATGACAATTTATTACAAGCATTCATTCAATATTTCAACAGCAATCTCACCACCCCTGTCACCTTCCCTCCGCCATTATCTCCATTTTTCCAACCACCCCACAAGCCTGTCCCTACAGCAGGATGACAATTTATTTTATATTGCTTGTTACCCCTAACTGGCTAATGGAATGATCAAGAAATGTTTCTGTAGAAGAAAATTTATATGAGTTGTTGTACCTCACTGTGGGGATATTAAGTCCTTGTCTGAGGGTTTACTAAGCTATTGTTGAAAGTTAACCTTCTGTGTTAAAATGTTTTTGTTGGTTTCTACGTTACATCCCATCCATCTACTACTGGGATGTCAGTATTCTTGATATTGAAAATATTCCAGCCGCATGCTCCAGAAAATCCAGATTTTTAAAAAGAATTTTTTTAATTGTCTAGTTCCTTTTTTTTAGATTTTTTAATTGAATCACCATGTGAAAAGTTACAAAGCTTTCAAGCTTAAGTCTCAGTCATACAATGATTGAACACCCATCCCTTCACCAGTGCACATGTTCCACCACCAAGAACCCCAGTATACCTCCCACCCCATCCCCACCCCCACCCCCCGCTGTGTAGCTGATGATTTTCACTTTATTTTCTCTTTACTTGGATTACATTCAATATTTCAACAGAAAACTCACTATTATTATTTGGAATTTTCCCCCAACAATCAGACCTGCCGAAAAGGCATCATTTGATAATTTGTTTTCCATTGCTGAAAATAAAGAGCCTATAAGGTCTTGGATTTCTGGTATTTTAGTAATTAAGTCCAGAGAAATTTCTGCCAGAAATCGCATCATTGCAAGCTCGTACCTCTGTTTAGTGGGCCTTATAGGATGGTGGTTGCCACGCCGCCGCTGGGGAAAGGAAAGGCTGAGAGAGAAAAACCTTTCCCCTCCCAGGGTGGCATGGGGCCATAGCTCAGTTCACAGTCTAGAGGCATTTCTGCAAGAAGCCGCTGGGTGCCAAAAGTAGTGAGTTGGCCTCTGGGATCGTGGGCTTTCAGGAACCCGGGAGCCGTTCACGTGTGGCCCCTTAGGGTCACATCTGGGCAGAGAGCCTTTTTAAAATTTTTTATTAGTGAAACACCATGTGGTACAGTTGTAGACTTACAAACTTTCGTGCTTACATTTTAGTTATACAATGATCGAGTATCCATCCCTCCACCAGTGCCCATTCTCCAGCACCAATGATCCCAGTATTCCTCCCACCACCCCCACCCCATCCCCCACCACCCCACCCTGCCTCTGTGGCAGGGAATTCCCTTTTGCTCTCTCTCTCTCTCCTTTTAGGTGTTGTGGTTTGCAATAGAGAAAATCCAGATTACTTAACAGGGAAGTCCAGCTAGAGTTAAAATTTTTACCCTGAGAAGGCTTGGAGCTTTCAGCCATAGTGTAACTGAAGTTACACTCCAAATAATAACCTGTGTAACTGAAGCTTCCAGAAGATTAGGTTCTCCTAGAGGGTCAGCTCTGAGATGACAGAGTCCAGCCAGAGACTTGGTGGCAGCTTTGGAATGTGGGAGCGATTGAGGGGCTTTGTTTGGTTGGGAGCTGGCCCAACCCCCTCAAGAGAGTCCTGGAGATCTTAGTCAGCAGCAGGTGTCCGGGAAATTTTGGTGGTAATGTGATCTACTCTGAGATTTATTTGAGTCTCTGGAGCATGGCTGGTAGATGACCTTACATGGTGGCAGATGTGGGATGTGGGTGTGGCCACCAGAGCTTCTGGAAGCAGAGGGGTGGGGGAGGTCACCCGTCCTCAATTCCAAGAAGGCCTGGAGTTTTTAACCATAAGGACCCATTCAGCGGATTAGGTTCTCCTTGAGGGTGAGTCCTGAGGTGATGGAGTCCAGTCAGAGGAACAGTGGCGGCTTGCCAGACTGCTTTCAGTTCAAATCATTTCTTCCCCAAATGCTCTCACCTTTAGTATTGTCTTTTAAGAGTATTTTATAAAATTACTATTTTATGAAATAGTTTGGATGGATTTTTTTTATCCTAAAACAACAATGCCTATATATTATCAATAAGCATAGCTATAGATAGGCCTATCTAGTTGATTTTTCTATCAAAGTTAAATTTTCTAGTTACTTTGAGTGTTTCCCTTTATGTTCACTTATGCTCATGTAATTTTAGAATAACTAAATATGAGCACTGGATTTACTTAACCCACCGGGCTTGGTTTAAAGACACAGAGCCCATATATGGCATGTGGCCCCCAAAGCAAACAAAATAATAAATAAATTTAAATAAACAGATGTAGGGAGACTGAGACTCACAGGAGAAAGTGACATGCATGCCCCAGCTATTCATAAAAGGATTTACAAAGTTTCCAAGATAGAATGTTGATTTTTGGTTCTCATTTCATTTTCCAAATATATTCCAACCATTTAGCCGAGGGCCCTGGGCATGAGGACAGGAGCTAAAAGGACTTAAGGATGATTCCTGCTCCACGGCATGTGATCTGCTTCTTCGTGTTCATAGTTGTCATCCTCACTCCTTCCTTTCCAGCACTGCTCATGTTGACCTTCTCTCTTTCCTGGTCATGACCTAGTAGCAATCACTGCATCAGGCATTGTTCAGAACCTGGCACCTTGCAGGACTACATAACTCTGAACCATAGGCTCACTTATAACTCCTCTGAAAACCATAGATGGGCCCTTTTTTTTCACAGAGGGTCCTATAAAAACTGGAGTATTTATACTGTGAAGCTGATTTGCAGCCAAATCCTTGTTCTCTCTGGGGATCACTCCCTGTTTAGTACCTTCTATGCCAGGCACTTCTCTAGCTTTTTCAATACCATGTGCAGTGTGCCAAGAGCCAGTCCCAAATCACTTGGGCTTGAATTCTTCATAGGGGATTAGAGTATCTTTTTCTCATATGTGAAATGGGGAGATCAATATTACATAATTCAGCTATTTTCTGAGCATTATTCAGTCAGATAATTTAAGTAAAACACTTTCATAATACTTACACCCATATGTGTCAGGTAAAAAGATGAAATGGGCACTGTTTTGTTTTATGGGCAAGTCACTCGTCCTGAGAAGAGAAAAAGCAGCTAAGGCCACAAAGGCTGGAACTGAATTCCAAACCGTAAAGTCCCTGATCCTCCCTCTATCCTACACTTACTCAGGAAGTTGCTTGGAAGAAGACTTAGCTCTCTCCCACATTATCTTATCTCTAAGTTGGAGAATCTTTGTCAAACTATCTAAGCCCTACTGTCCTTATCTGGGAAATGATGATAATGTCAAAAGGACAAAAGCACATGGTGAATACTCAACACTAATCAATCTGGGGGAACAGCGTGTGCAGACCCTCAGGGATCATTCCTGGCAGTGATCAGGGCACGTGGTACCAGGGATCAAACCCGGGCCAGCCATATGCAAGGTAATATCTGTCCTTCTATGCTATCTGATCCCTCAAAACTTTATCAATGTGACTGATTTCCTTGTAATCCCAAAACAGATTCTTTCTGTTTGTTTGTTTCTGAGACATACCCGCAATGCTCAGGGGTAACTCCTGGCACTTTACTCAGGGATCACTCCTGAAGGTGCTCAGGGGACCATATGGGATACTGGGTCAACCTTTGCATGGGTTGACCACATGCAAAGCAAGCACCATATCCACTGAATTATTGCTCCAACCCCAACAAAACAACTTCTTGATGTTATCATATAGTTGCCTCTGTACTTTTAAGTCTGAAGAGTTTCCAGGTTATTTCTGTATTCCAGATGTTCGTAGAGAGCAGAGAAATTAAGTGTTTCTTAAAAATTTCAAATAACTATGGCTGGATCCATAGCATAGGGAGAAGGGCGTTTGCCTTGCACATGACTGACTGGGTTTGATTCCTCCATCCCTCTCAGAGAGCCTAGCAAGCTACCGAGAGTATCCGGCCTGCATGGCAGAGCCTGGCAAGCTACCCATGTCATATTTGATATGCCAAAAACAGTAACAACAAATCTCACAATGGATACGGTAGTGGTACCAACTCGAGCAAATCGATGAACAACGGGATGACAGTGACAGTGACTCTGATAATGTGGTTTTAGTTTGTTTGCTATGAAGTCACACCTAGCAGTGTTTAGGCAGCTGCGTGGTTAAGCCTAGACATCCCCTATACAATGCATGAACTCCAGCCCTTTCAGCTAGATCCCTGGCTCTAGTTATGCTTTTTGACTTAGTTTTACTTTTGTGCCAGGAATTGGACTCAGGTCCTCATTCTTTCAAGACATGAGCTCTACTGAGCTATAGCTTCTATCTCTCTTTTTTTTTTCTTTTTTGGGTCACACCCAGTGATGCTCAGGGGTTACTCCTGGCTTTGCACTCAGGAATTCCTCCTGGCAGTGCTTGAGGGACCATATGGGATGCCGGGGATCGAACCCAGGTCGACCGCGTGCAAGGCAAACGCCCTACCCGCTGTGCTATCGCTCCGGCCCCCCTTCTATCTCTTTAATTTCTTTCTTTTTTTTTTTTTTTGCTTTTTGGGTCACACCCAGCGATGCTCAGGGGTTACTCCTGGCTTTGCACTCAGAAATTACTCCTGGCGGTGCTTGGGGGACCATATGGGATGCCGGGGATCGAACCCGGGTCGGCCGCGTGCAAGGCAAACGCCCTACCCGCTGTGCTATCGCTCCGGCCCCTATCTCTTTAATTTCTAAATAATGTCATTTAGTCAATTCTTATTACTGGTCAATTCTTATTACTATATGCCCAAAGCTGTAATAACTTAATAACTGGGTTCACATACCCTGTGCTCTTCCCTCCGCAAATGTAGTAATCTCATGTCCTCTAACGTTGAGAATTAGTTCTTATTACTTCCATCTTACAGGTAGGAAGACCAAGTCTTTGAGAAGTTATATAAACAAACTGGACTCAGGCAGAGACTGAGATGGGGAAACTTAAGCTGTATGACTCCATGTTCCTTGTCTTTAGCATCTAGATACCATGCTGCCTGCCAAACTTCTTGTTCTTTTGAAGTAAAATAGTTTTATTGATGAGGGATATTCAATTCTGTGGAGAACATAGGATTCTCTAGAAAAAAGAAAAAGACATCCTAATGCACCTACTTAAAATAAAAAACAACACGAGAGCACCTCCTGTCTGTAGACAGGAAAAACAACACAATGGCAGCTCCCAGGATTTTCACCAGGTCCAAAGTCACTGTCTGTCACTGTCATCCCATTGCTCATTGATTTGTTCGAGTGGGCCCCAGTAACGTCTCTCATTGTGAGACTTATTGTTACTGTTTTTGGCATATTCAATACACCACAGGTAGCTTGCCAGGCTCTGCCGTGTGGGCGCAATACTCTTGCTAGCTTGCTGGGCTCTCCGAGAGGGGCAGAGGAATCGAACAAGGGTCGGCCACGTGAAAGGTGAATGCCCTACAGCTGTGCTATTGCTCCAGCCAGTCCAAAGTACACGGAAGGAATGTTCTTAGTACTCTGCACAACTGCGGTTGGAAAGCATCCAGCAACCTGAGTGTTAAATCTCAGCAACGTGAAAAGGACAGTCTTAGGGACAGAACCTGCTGTACAAATTCCACCTGGTCCGTGTACTTTTGCACAACATAAATTACCTTAAATTGCTCATTTCCTGGTTGTTTGGTGAGGTGGGGGAATGCACCTACCCATGAGCAGATGTTTCTACTGACTAATCAGAAATTAGGCTCCGAGGAGCAACCTGCCTGTTTTGGTTAAGGGCCATTAGCTACTTGACTAATGATATTCATCCCTCATCCTGTCCTGCATCCACTCTAGTCTCCACTGGGTGATGATTTTGATTGATTAATAATGCCTCACTATTACTGAGCACTTCCCACACCAGCATTATTCTGTAATGCTATGAAAAAGGCATAGCCAGGAGACCAAGCAGGATATGTGCTTGGTTTTACATATATAGAAATATATAAAAACATTCTATACATGTTTTACAGGTATAGAAACTGAGGTACCAAGAGCTCAACAATTTCCATCAGGGAGGGGATGGAAGCAAAATTCACATT
This sequence comes from Sorex araneus, assembly GCF_027595985.1. NCBI lineage: Eukaryota > Metazoa > Chordata > Mammalia > Eulipotyphla > Soricidae > Sorex > Sorex araneus. The sequence continues at coordinate 39,167,666 of NC_073308.1, read as the reverse complement.
TAGGACTGTTTGACTTTTGTCCATATGCTATTCAGATACTATGGGTCACTTAGGTTGTAAATTCTCATAATACATTAAAATGATGGAATGAAGTATGAGAGATTGACTTTTGTGTAAAAAGTCAAAATCAGTATTCTGTAAGTTAATGGAATATTTATACAATGTGCTGATTCTTAATGGGATGCAAAAGTAGCTCCTCAGAGGAGCATTGAAATGGCAAATTTTTTCTGTCATTCTTGTGATGTCAACCTGTGGTGGTCTCCCATCAAATGCAAAAACAGTTCTAGATGACAAGGAATTGCCTCATTCCAAATGTCAAATACTTCTAAGAAGTAAAATGGGATAGTCACCTTTAAAAATGATTAAGGGTGTTGTATCCAAAAAGACAATGGATGAGCGGGCATCAGGGCTTCAGTTATACAGGAGATATGGGTGAGTGGTATAGCCATATATTCAAAGCACAGACTCAGCAAAGCTGAAAACATGATACCTGAGCTGTAACCACTGAAACTTTGTAATGTGCCTCTTAAGTTGACAGTTGAGGATGCGGTAGGGTTGAGGTGGGGAGGGAGTTTGGGAACACGGGTGGAGGGAAGTTCACACTGATGGTGGAATTGGTGCTGAAATATTATGTGCCTTAAACTCAACCATCAATAACTTTATAAACCACAGTTCTTTAGTTCTTTTTTTTAAAAAGAAGAACAAAGGAAAAAACAAAAAACAATTACTTAGGGTGGGATAGTACAGTGGGTATGTCACTTGATTTTCATGCGACTGACCTGGGTTGCATCCCTGGCATCCCACGTAATCCCCTGAGCACTGCAAGGAGTGATTTCCGAGTGCAAAGCCAGGAGTAACCCCTGAGCATTGCCAGGTGTGGCCCCAAAACCAAATGAATAAATATAGCTAAAGGTGGCAAACTCAGATGCATTTGGGGATCATTTGGGGTCTGAAGGTACGTGTCCCTTCTTAGAGCATCCAAGTCTTCATTTTATGCCATACCCTGGGGGTTACTCCTGACTCGGAGTTCAGGGTCACTCCTAGCAGTGCTCGGGGAAGCATTTGGTGCTGGGGATAGAATCTCCTGCATGCAAAACATGTGATCCAGACCTTTGAGCTTCCTTCCTTCCTTCCTTCCTTCCTTCCTTCCTTCCTTCCTTCCTTCCTTCCTTCCTTCCTTCCTTCCTTCCTTCCTTCCTTCCTTCCTTCCTTCCTTCCTTCCTTCCTTCCTTCCTTCCTTCCTTCCTTCCTTCTTCCTTCCTACCTCTGTTCCCAGAATCAAATCCAGGCCACACACATAAAGCAAGTATTCTACTGCTAAACCACAATGTGAAAGAATTGGAAATTTTTAATAAGTTTTTCTCATTTGAAACATGTTTATGACATACTAAATGAAGAAGAGAGTTTCTAATCCTATCTTTTCTAGTTTATTTTTTATTAAGATACCATGATTTACAAAGTTTTTATAATAGCTTTGCTTCAGGCATACAGTATTCCAATTTCAATCCCACTACCATCGTCTCCCTCTCTCCACCAATGTCCCCAGGTTCCCTCCCACCCTACCCCTGACAAACTTATAGGAACGACAAATGAAGTTATCAGAAAATAAATCAAAAAAGTCAATCTGTGATGATTGATTACTATATTATTTAATATTTCTCATTTGCATAAATAAGTTTTCAACTCTGGCATCTAAAATATGTTGTTAAATTTTATTTTGTACTTGAATCTTATTGTGATAATTATCATATCTTCCCTGTCATAAGTAATACTCTTTAAAATTGTGTTCTTTTAAAAATTATATTATAGAGTTTATGTGAAATAGGTAAAACCTACAAGTGTAAATTTTAGTAAAAGTGAATAGAATTAAGAAAATTTAAGCTGGAAAGTTCGAATAATCCTATAAAAGCACAAGGTGATTTTATCCTGAAAAATAAAATATTGGTTTTATATTTGAAAATATAATATTATTGATACTGCTTGGGTTTCTGTATTAATAAGTAAAATATTGCAATAAAATATTTAAGGATATAAATTAACTGATCAGACATAGAATGTCAATATAACTGAGATGCTAATTTATTACTGAAAATGTATAGACTCCCTTAGAAGTCTAGGAGCAAACATAGGAGCCAACTAAACTTGGTTTGAGAAAAACATTAACACAGAAAATTCAACTAGCAACACTTTAGCAAACCCACAGACAAGGACTTAATGAACCCATGGTGCTCACAAAGTTTCTTCTACTGAAGTAATTTTTGATAATTTTATTAGCCATTTAATGGCAACAAGCAATATAAAATAAATTATTTTGGGTCTGTTATGGGGGCAGGAGGGAGGGGTAGTTGGGAAAATGGGGGCAGGTAGAGGGAGGGTCTCAATGATGGTGGGGTTGGGGGTGGAATATTGACTGCCTATAACAAATGTATCCTGAATAACATTGTAAACTAAGGTGACTAAATAAAGTGGGAAAAGATTGTTGGGGCTGGACTGAGCTATCAGGGCAAGCCCATGTAGACTGTACCGTACTACGGACAGGAACATAGGGACCCATGAAAATGGACGAGATTTCTTGTGTGTCCTGACTGGTTTGAATGAAGCTGGACACTTTCCCCCTTCAAGCTGCCTTCAGAAAATAATTCCAGTATCTTGTAAGGGGCAGTGTTCCTTTTCTCACAGAGGCCTGGCTGTTCTTTGACATGTTTGGGGCTGGGTTGATTGTACAGCAGGTAAGGAACTTGCCTTATACGTGGCTGACCCAGTTTCAATCCCCGGCATCCCATATGCCCCCTCCCCTAAAGACCACCAGGAGTAGTTTCTGAATGCAGAGCAAAAATAACTCAAAAAATAATAAAAATTACAATGAACATTTTAAGCACAGTATTAAAACACAAACCTGGGGTGCACTCACCACCCCTTAGATGGAAGTGGGTGAATGAATTTCATGGCTGAGGACAAGTAAGACATTAAATATGAAGTAATCAACATTCAGGTGCAGTTATAAATACAGCATTTAAAATTTCTAGGCACACCTGCTTAGCTGCTAGCCCTGTCCCAGATTTTAATGTCTTTTGTGTTGCAATAAGTTCTCCAGCCATATCCAAAGACTCTGCACTCAAGGGTCACTCCTGGCGGTACTTAGGGGATCGTATAAGGTACCAGGCATCAAATTGGGGTCAGCTGCATGCAAAGCAAGTGCTCCTGCACTATTTCTCTAGTACCTCTGGACTGAAAACATGAGAAAGTATACAAAGTAAGACAAGAGAGGTTACTTAAGAGAGGTTACTTAAGACATATTCGTGCTTGTTTCTAATCAAGTCATCAAGACCCTCAAGACTTTTTTTATCGCTGAAAAATTCCGTTCTTGCTTCATTTGATTGTTTTAAGTGGGATTCCCAGCCTGTTGGTTCTGATATTTTAATTTTGTGCACAAGTTGAGCTTTTCAACTGGAGTTTGATGATCACTGGGAAGTATTAGTTTTTCTATCCATTTGCCATGGGAGGTAACAAATGGGTCCTACATTCCTTTCTTGCTGCACGTGGCAGGTCCTGCTCCCCACAGTCCCTTCTTCTCAGCCATAGAGTGAATTTGTGGAAGTTCTCATGCAGAAAGAACCTGAGAATCTCTGATACTCGTGGGGTTCTGGGGGTGCCTCTGCGCAGTGGTGGGATGAAGCCAGGAGGCTCTGACACCAGAGACAGAGAGGGAACTCTGCCAGATTATAACAGCCTCCCCCCCCCCCAATCTCACATGATTAATACATGCACACTGTAGGGCTCAGGTCTGCATCCTGATATAAACCAAATGAAGTAGAACTCGAAGTGATCGTGAATGTGAAGATGTATCTTGAATGTAGGACATTGGAAAGAGAGGGTGTAAGTATCATGAGTGAATTGGACGTGTGTTGCTCCCAACTTTGACCTAGCAAAGAAACGTCATTCCTGAGGATTGGCTTATTGGTCTGTGAAGGTTGTGGGGAGATTGCTGGTATTTCCTTTCCAGAAACTTTCATCCCACGTTGCAGCTCTGAAAAGGAGATGGGAGAAGAGCCTGCACTTCCCCCCATCACTGCCTTCTCTTTCTGGACTCTCTGACTAAGTCTACGAGAAAGCTCTGTGTGCAAACGAGTATCAAGTTTCCAAGGACTTTCTACATTGTACTCACAAGCTCTGAGAGAATAAGTTTTAAGGGCAATAAACATTTTTACACTCTACAGAGGATACTGGGTGGCTATGTGACCCATCTCCATGCTCAGAAATATCATTTTAAAAGTTTGAAATTATGCTACTTTGGTTATAGCAAATTCCATATGCAGCAACAAGCTAATGGAACTTACAGCTGAGTTTTCAAATAAACGTGTTCCTGAAAAACTAAGCATAAATCGCATCCACAGAGGTTGTAAAGTCAAAAATTTTTATTGATGGGGGTGGTTAGTATCTGTGCTCATCAAAAACTCTCCCCCATATCTTTGCCTAACTTGAAACCCCTGGGCAGCTCCACAGCAGGGTACACTCCTAGGTTACGTTCACCTTGCAGGTGAGCCTGGGGCGCGTAGGCCTGGAAAGAGAGCTCACATCCAGGCCTGGCCACCTGCCAGTGTGTGACAGCAGACACGTCCCTGGAACATTACACAGCTCAGAGGGGAGGAGGGGGAGAGGGAGGGAGAAGGAGGAGGGAGATCTGGTCTTAGGCGCATGCAGCTGGCTGGAATGTCAGGTGTGTCTGGCTCAGCTCTGTGACCCCACCTAATGTCAAATAGTTACACTCTGTGGCCTGTTTCGTGGATTCCCAATGCTGAAGCCAATAGAAAGAGGGAAGCAAATGACTGTAAGGGACAAATGGGGGCAGAGTACCCGGGTCTTGACCAGCTGTCTTGTCCTCCAAGTCTCCAGAAAGATCCTGCAATGGCAACTACTTGAAGATGAGGTTCAGGGTGGTCTGCCCCTGTTGCCTCCAAATAGTTGCCTCCCACACTCAGCATCTGTGGCCACAGTGCACGGAGCATGACTGCTGGCAGTGAATTGCTCCAAAAAGTGCCAGGGCAGAGCTCTAATCATGTCCAAGGTGCCTCTGGCTCCACGTGTGTGACACCTTCCTTTTGGCTGCTCAGGTTTCAGTGAAGGACCTAGAGATAGCCACAGACATCCAGCAAAAACAGCTGGACAGGTGCACAGCTCCTGGATGAGAATGAAAGCACAGTTCCTGGATGGATGTGAAACTCCTGGGTGGATGGATGCTCCCAGAGGGATGCACCGCTCCCGGATGGACGCACAGTTCCCGGATGGATGCACAGCTCCAGCTCCTGGGTGATGCACAGTTCCCGGATGGATGGACACGCCCAGATGGATGCGCAGGTCCTGGATGGATGCACAGCTCCAGCTCCTGGTTGATGCACAGTTCCTGGATGGATGCACAGCTCCTGGACAGATGCACGGCTCCTGGATGGGTGCACGGCTCCTGGGTGGATGCACGGCTCCTGAACGGGTGCACAGCTCTGGATGGATGCACAGCTCTGGATGGATGCACGGCTCCTGGACAGATTCATGGCTCCTGGGTGGGTGCACAGCTCTGATGGATGCACGGCTCCTGGATGGATGCACAGCTCTGATGGATGCACGGCTCCTGGATGTATGGTTATGCAGCTCCTGGAGGGTGTTCAGCTACACGTGCCTCCCGGCCACCTCAGGCTCCACACACTCCAGAAACAGCATGAAGCTCTGGCATTGCTCAGTGATCGCAGCAACGTGCCCCTGGCTGCAGGCCTGCCTCTCTGCAGCTGCCAGCTATCTACTCGGCCAGCACCTGGCTGACTCTCCACACATCCTGAAGCAAGATGGGTCCCTCTGAGCCCCGAATATCACTTTAAAAGCAGCTTGGGGATCCACTGACCAGAACCTCCCTCTGGAGGCCAACTTTTAGCTGAGTGATTCCCATTCGGACCCAAATTGCTTTTGATTGGGACTGATTGCTGGCGTCCTTCCTTACCCAGGCGTGAGCAAGCCAACCTTCTGCAGTGCTGAAGTGGGGAGGCCCCTCAAATCTTGGGCTGCTAATGCCTCCATCATTCCAAGAACAGAACAGGAGGAAGCACAACACAAGAGTTTGTGGTTAGACTGAGAGAAGAGCTTCCACTCTTTTTTTTTTTTTTTTTGTAGGGGGAAGGCAGGTTTGGACCACACCAGGCCCAGACTCAGTACTCAGGGACTATTCCTGCAGGGCTCTACAGTCACGAGTTATACCTGATAGTGTTTGGGGGACTATATGTGACACCAGGGTCCAAACTGGGGTCAACATGTACAGAAAATGCTTTAACCCCTGTACTGCCTCCCCCAGCTTGAGCTTCCGTTATTGAATTGAGGTACAAGGGCAAGCAAAGAAACTGTCCTGGGAAGGGATTGCAAACAAACCAGCACATATTTGGCTGGGTTAAGACAGAGGCAGGGCAGGATGGTGTTTAGTGGTATTTTCTAGTTGAGGATGTCTGGGTTTCTATAGTCATTCACTAATTGTAACAGAGAACAAATTAAACATTCCTGCCTTACTCATTTGTGGAGTGTAAGGTAGCATCACATGAGGCTGACACCCAAGGACAGTAGATACAAGGGCCAGGAGGATTGCCCCATAGCTGGAAGCCTGCTTCATGAGCAGAGGGGAGAAGGCAGATGGAATAGAGAAGGGATCACTAAGAAAATGATGGCTGGAGGAACCAGTTGGGATGGGAGATGCATGCCAAAAGTAGATAATGGACCAAACATGATGACCTCTCAGTGTCTGTGTTGCAAGCCATACTGCCCAAAAGTAGAGAGAGAGTATGGGGAATACTGTCTGCCATGGAAGCAGGGGGAGTGTGGGAAACGGGGGGTATACCTGGGATATTGGTGGTGGGGAATGTGCACTGGTGGAGGGATGGGTGTGTGATCATTGTGACATTGTAACCCAAACATGAAAGCTTCTAACTATCTCACAGTGATTCAATAAAATAAAAAAAATTAAAAATAAACAAAAATAAACATTCCTGCCTTATGGGACGTATGTTGCATGGTACATATAATGGAAAAACAAACAGATAAATTATGAATAAGACTATGTGACTACTAGTGAGTAAAAAGAAGCAGCAAGAGACACAGGCATGAGAAGAGATTGTCTGGCAAAGACACAGAAAGAGCAGAGACTTGTTGGCTGAAGCTTAGGAGCCAAGGAGCTTAAGAGCAAGAAGGAGGGAAAGAAGGCAAGAACTGGGGCTGGAGGCAGGGGACCCGGAGGCTGGGGCTCTGGAATTGACTCCAAGTGAGATCACGGGGCTCCTGCCGGGCCTGAACAATGGCCCTCAAAGCTGTGAATAATGAAGTCTGTCCTCCAGACAGGAGATTCCACATAGTAAGCTTTTACTTTTGGTGAGGAGGGAGCCTCCCAGTTTAGGATACCTGGGACTGCTCCCACAAAAAAGAAAGAACAGTTAACCGCTGGTACAGTGCTTGAACTCTAGCAGGTGATGCTCGCCCAGTGGGGTGGGGACCACAAGGGTCACATCAGATGGTGCTGGGCAAAGGCATGCGTGGTGCCAGGGACCCAACATGCCACTCCTCAGCACCTGAGACTTCAGCTTGCTTGCTTTCTCTTCCTTCCTTCCTTCCTTCCTTCCTTCCTTCCTTCCTTCCTTCCTTCCTTCCTTCCTTCCTTCCTTCCTTCCTTCCTTCCTTCCTTCCTTCCTTCCTTCTTTCCTTGCCTTCTTTCTTTCTTTCTTTCTTTCTTTCTTTCTTTCTTTCTTTCTTTCTTTCTTTCTTTCTTTCTTTCTTTCTTTCTTTCTTTCTTTCTTTCTTTCTTTCTTTCCTTTCTCTCTCTCTCTCTCTCTCTCTCTCTCTCTCTCTCTCTCTCTCTCTCTCTCTCTCTGTTTTTTGTTTTGGAGCCATACCTATACCCAGTGGTGCTCAGGACTCACTTTCTCCTACATCATCACTCAGGGGTCACTCTTCTATTTTTTTCTTTTTTGGGTCACACCTGGTTATGCACAAGGGTTACTCCTGGCTCTACACTCACGAATTACTCCTGGCAGTGCTCAGAGGACCATATGAGATGCTGGGAATCAAACCCAGGTTGACTGCATGCAAGGCAAATGCCCTGCCTGCTGTGCTATCACTCCAGCCCCTCAGGGATCACTCGTGATGGGGCTCGAGGGATCATATGGGGTGCTAGGATAGAACCCAGGTTGGCCACGAGCAAGGCAAATGCCCTACCACTGAACTATCTCTCTGACCCTGAGATTTCACTTCTGACCCTTGCACTCCCCTGCTCAGCCAATGGTACTGAGCAGATACTGACAGGGACCAGGCCCAGCCAACTCTTACCCACCCACCTGCTGCCAGGAGGAGAAGGTGACCCAAGAAAAAAGACCAAACACCCTTGTGTCTGATCCCTGAGACAGGTATGAGTGTTGGGGTGGGAGAAACCTGAAGTGTATTCTGTGTCGGGATACACGGGCACCTACCTGTTCAGCCCGGGGTCCACCAGTAAGCCCAAACAGCTGCGAGAAATGAAGAAGATCCTTAAACGCATCTCAATGGGGGTTTCCCAATCTCCCTTTCTCAGGAAGGGGTTGTTACTATGACATGGCTTAAGGGCATCTGAGTTTTTTTCCCAGGGCTGTGCTTGCATGGAGGACTGCAGGGCTGGGGCTGTCTCCATTCTCTCTTTGTGATCTGATGGCCGAGATTTAAGCCTCCTCTGTCACCTCTAGCTCTGTGCTATCTGGCTGCTTTAGTAAATATAAATCTTGGTGATGGATCAAATCTATACCCACCTCTGGCAATGGAACCAACTGAACAGCCCTCTGCCCTCCCACCCTGCCCTATTTTCTCTGTGTAAACTGGATGGCCTTCAAGATTATTCACACAGTGGCCACTGTCCTGCACTCTGAGACTCCCTACCCAGAGATGACCCTTTTCCCAGTGGCTCAACTCTCAATTGATCCAAACCACCAAATTTACCTTTTCAGTTGGAGAAGTCAGGCTGTCGACTGCCTTGGCATGTAGGCCTGAGTGAATGTGAGGGCCTAAAGCCCCCACACCTGCCACATTCCATGTTTCAGGAGAATGGGAGCCGTCTCTGTGACTCCCTGTCCTAGAGTCAGGCAGGGTCATAGGTTGGTGAGACCTCAGAGATCATCAGGCAGTCTTATTGTTATCCAGGGTTCCAGAGTTTTCCCTAGCACAAACAGGAATGTGACTAGAATGGTCACAGGCTAGGAATGGTCTAAGGTTAGTGACAGGTTTCAACAGGAACTCGCACGAGACTTGTTGTCCATGGACACAGTCAAGCCTGGGATGCTGGTGTTCAATTTTTATGGAGCCGGGCATGGCAGCTCAGACTCACAGACATGCCACTTGCTGTGTGTGACTGTCTCTCACTCACCACTTTTTCTCTGATACATTCCATCTTTTTGGCAGGGATATGGGATGATTTCTTGCTTTTCCATTTCTTTCTGAACGCTGGCTTTGTCTCCGTCTTTTTCTTCATTCCACTGTCTCCATCCTCTCCTAACACTGGTTTCTGTTTTCTTTAGAAACATCTGAGTCAATTTCTCCCTAGATGACAGAGACAGTTCCTTGGACAGCTCGGCTGTGTCCAGCATGCCTCGTACCCATAGGCAAGGGACACTCTTCTGACCCCAGTCCTCTGCAGCAGAATAGGCTCAGCTGTAAACCTCTGGGGACTCAGACTACAGAGAGGGAACACAGAGAAAGGGCATCCATTGGTGAGGGTGGTCAGGTTTCAGTTACAGCCCCATTATCAGCTGGGACCATTCAAACAAAACCAAGCTGAGTGGGTTGCAAAATGAAAGTGCTGATATGAACCCTTCTACATCCATCCTTACCCCAGTCTTGAACCATCTGCTCTGAGCCTTGACCTCATTTGGACTGAGTCTCTGACTCTATTCTCCCTTAAATGTTTTCATTCTCTACAAATGGAAGAAACTCATTGATAATCTTCCTTATTAGTTCTCCCGACTGTGTTCTCAGACAGCCTCCTGGGGTCCAGGTCCTTCCCCTAGCAGCCTTGAGCCTCTTTTTGTCTCCTCCAATGTGGTAGGAGGCCTGAAATCCCTAAGATCTCTCTGTTCCTCTCTCCTCTCAGGCCATCAAAGATATCAATTATACACAAGTGGTCTTTGCAGTTTCTGGAGAATGGTAAAATGAGTCTGCAGTGAACTATGAGAATATAAAAGAAGCCAAAGACTGCATCAATGTCAATCCCCAAAACCACAAACCAAATACTGGACTTCTCTGAATTGTACCATCTTTGTGCCAGTGGCCATGTAAATTCTAGGTTTTCAAGGAGAAATTTTCAATGAATTCTTGCATTTATTTTGTGGAGAAATGCCTTCTTTCCTCCTTAACTCCATTCTTTCTGCCTTCCCTCCCTCCCTCCCTTCCTCCCTTCCTCCCTCCCTCCTTCCCTCCTTCCCTCCTTCCCTCCTTCCCTCCTCTCTCCCTTCCTTCTTCTCTCCTTCCCTTCTTCCCTCCTTCCCTCTTTCCTTCCTTCCTTCCCTCCTTCCTTCCTTCCTTCCTTCCTTCCTTCCTTCCTTCCTTCCTTCCTTCCTTCCTTCCTTCCTTCCTTCCTTCCTTCCTTCCTTCCTTCGTCATATGCAGGGGCTTTGGGGTGCAGGGGGGAGAGTGACCTGTTTCTGATTGAGAAAGTCAAGTTAAGGAGCTAAGGATATGACTCAGTGGTAAGATACATACCTCACATGTCTTTGACCTTAGACTGACCTTGACACTACAAAATGCAAAGATTCAGGTAAGACATTAGGAAAATCTAGATTAATTGTGAAAAATTTTGGGTATATCAGTGGAAGAAGTGATTAAGTCTCTGCATAGAAAAAATTGTTTTAAGATTTTAATCAGCTACAATAGAGTACTGTTTGGTAATTTTATAATTACATGGCTGTGCCCTTTAATTACTGGTAATAAATCAAAAACTTCCTGGAAGTTTAAAATAAAACACCAATCAGTTGTTCCACTTTTTGTCTGACCAGCTTAAACACTTACCCTTTACCAGTGCTGGGTCTTCTGATTAATCTTGCTTTGCCCTCAGAACTTTAAATAGTACTTTCAAAATCCCATCATAAAGCACCCTTTGAATTTGTTGTTTCTATGAGCAAAAGATGATAAATAGAGTCTTGTAAATACCAACCCACATCACAATCTGTTATCTCAAAGAAAATCTTGCCAAATTAAATCTAATAAAGTCAATATTCATTCATGGTTTGTTTGATTGTTTGTAACCATTTCATAATAAAAGGACAGGTCCTTAACTTGATTAAGAATAGCCTCTTTCACATCAGCAGATGCCATGGTATTTAACTGTGGACCATAGACACAGTCCTATTAAATCAAGAACAAAGTCAGAACATCCACAAATTAGCTCTTCCCTTTATCATCTAATATGTTCCTTAAGGTTCTGATCAGTGCAATAAAATAGCCCAAATGAGAGGTTTTTAATTTCTTTATTGAAAGGAAGATAAATGTGTCATTTTTTGCAAACATCTAGTCCTATAAAATTCAGAAAATTATTTTGTTGCTAGTAGCATATAGTAAGCAGTGACTAGGAAAACATACTATATCCAACAGCTAATTAAGACAATAAATGAAAAGAGTAATACTTTTTGCTCACAATAACTAAAAAATATTTTAAAAAGTGAAAGCCCTAAAAAGAATAGTCCCACAGCTTACCTACTGTAGACCCCAAATGTGTGATTTCAGGCCTTGGCTGTGGTGTGAGAGGCTCTCTTACTCTAGTGTGGGAGCAGGGGGGATCACTCGTCTCTGGGGTTCCTCTTCTCAAAATGATCTGAATGAACAGCCATGGCTTGAATTTCTGGAACTGGAACCTTCTTTTAGCTACCATTGTTCCTCTCCCACTATAGTTGGAATGTTTGTCCCCCTTTCAAACAGTACTGAGTTCCGTTCCTAATACCCAGTGATGGTGGTGTTAGCAGACAGAACCCACGAAAGAACAAAACCCTCATGAATGGTACAGTTTTCTTCAGATTTTTTTTATTACGACACCATGATCTACCAAGTTGTTCACAATAAAATTGCTTCAGGCATTAAATATTCCAACATTAATCCCACCACCAGTGTGCTATTCCCTCCACTAATGTCTTCAATTACCCACGCACCATCCAGCCTGCCTCTTGCAGGAACAAATACATTTGCTTCACATTGTTTGTTATGAAGGAAAATGGAATTATCAAAACTTAGATCAGTAAGAGGCAATTTATGATAACTGCTATATTTCACACTGTTATGAAAGTTATTTCCTGCAGGTCCTTTGTGCTGGTTAGTGCTAGCTGAGCCTTCTGCATTATTACTAAGTATCAATGGACTTAGTGGTCTTCCATGCAACTTTCCAATCAGATTTGTTGTTGTGATCCTACTGAGCTTACAGGACTATGAAATTTTGAGGTGTCACATGGCCGCCTATGTGGCCTCGTGGTCCAGTAGCTATAGATCTAGAACAATTTGGTGGTTTGGCACTTGATGAGCTTCAGTTGGGGAGCTGTGCTATTTCTGTGTTGGAGGGTGTCAGGTATGGTTGTGCCTTTGGGCACAAAGAAGAATCTTCCAGTCCCATGATGAGAATGTCCCAGAGTTCTTTTTATTTTCTTTTTGGGTTACTCCTGGCTCTGCACTCAGGAATTACTCCTGGTGGTACTCAGGGGACCATATGGGATGCTGGGAATCAAACTCGGGTTGGCCGCATGCAAGGCAAATGCCCTACCCGCTGTGCTATTGTTCCAGCCCCGGCCCCAGAGTTCTTTAACATGGACCAGTCTACCTGGGGAAATTTGGCAATATATTCTTTTGGAGATTTGACACTGGGCCTGATATAGTTTACTTAACAAGGAATCCCAAAATGTTCCCTGAAACCTTTCTTCTGTGAAGATACAAAAACTGCATCACCTGGAAGAAGGCCCTAATCTACCCATTGTCACTGATCTTGGACTTGCAGCCTCCAGACCTGGAAGAAATAAATCTCTGTTGTCTCAAACCCCAGTCTATGGTATTTTGTTATGATGGTCCAATAGGACTGATACATCTCCTTATAAAACTTTCTGATGAGGAAAAATAAATTCTATTCGTTGGGGAGGAATAAAAAACACCAATTATGCCATGACCAACCATAGATGCGTTTTTCATCCATATGTGAATTTTAATTTGTATTGGTATCATCTAAAAGGGGCAGGAGAGGCAAAAATGTGCTGAAGACAGGGCTGCTGTCAAGATGGGTCCCACAGGAGAAGAGAGCACAACTGCAGTGAGCCAGCTTTCTGCAAAATTCTGGGAGCTAAGAGGAGAACATCTGAAACCTAAAACAGAGCACGCAGGAGGGGTGTTAAGACCTGTTCCACCTAGCTGTGGGGACAGGCAAAATTAAGAGAATAGGAACAACACACTGGTGATAAATCTGGAAAACTGGCCAGGAGAATGTTATGATTAAGTGGACATAATCAGAGACAAAATCCCAGAGAGGGTGATTCCTGGCCTCTGGTTGGAAGTCGGAGCAAAAAAAAAGTATTGATGAGAAAAGAAGTAGAAGTAGGAAAGTGGTCTGACTGATGAATGCTCAGCAATGCTCCAGGACTAACTAGACCCGAATAGCACTAAGGTCTGAGCTGGCTCAGAAGCAACCATGATACTCTGGAGCCAGAGTTGATGTCAACTCAACCTGCCTCACTCAAGAGTTGAGTCACTCAACAAGTGACTTTTCAAAGGTTTGGTTGACTGTCAACAGTGCAGACAAACTCCTTGGATGTCCTGATAAGAGGAATAATGATGTCAAGTTCTAGAAATTGGGGTTAATAAGTGGAAGATAGGACAGGTGAACAATTTGAGCCAATCCCAAAAGTCAGTGGTTGCCATGTTGCTGTTAGTTTTTGGATGTCAATACCTCCATGAGCTTAAAGGCGCAGATGCCTCCAGCCATCTGAACAGTTCAATTATTTGAAAAATCATCCTTTGAGAAGTCCGGTTTCTAGTACAACAGTCACTTTCTCCTATGTATATCACTAGAACCTCCAGCAAACAGTCATGCTGCCCCATTCTGGGTTTCTATTGGTTGAGAATTGTGTGGATCAAGAGCTCTCCAAAACTATCATATCACAGGATATTGAAAACTCAATTTATCCCTGCAAGCCAGTAGATGGATGAAATTACATGCTAATAATAAACTGGAAATATATCTGAATAAACACACTCTGTCTTCAGTGAATTCTTGAGTCTCAAGGAGCAAAGATCCAAATGGCCACCAGAGAAGTGCAGCAGGATTCCATGAGGGGCACCAATTACTGAGAGCTGAGGGCCACTAGAGTGAGGAAATATTTATGTTTAACATAAATGGGATTTTACTCCAGGGTCAGGACAGATTTTGGAGCAAAGACAGAATCTCAAGAGGTCCCCCTTACACAGCTTCTAGATGAAACAATTTACATTAAATCATGCTCAGCTGTCTTACTGAGATCCTACTGTCAAAACACCGGCTGTTTCAGGCAGGAATTTCTACACTCAGTCCATTCCCTAAGGTGGAGCTCTTATTCTTTCTTCCTTTTTTTTTTTTTTTTTGTCAAATACATACTCAGTGACCTTACAGAGAAAGAAATGTGAACCCAGGCATCACAGAAAAACAAAGTCAGCTGAGGGCCAAGTTTCTACATCCTTAGAATAAAAGGCTGTCACTAGAGCCGGAGGCAAGATGACCTTCCTGGGCTGCACTGTGGATCTTTCCCTAGAGCTTCCACCCTTCTTTCAGCTCCACACTGCCACCTAGTGTCTCCAGGGCAAATCCTCGGCTTTTCGTTTTCTTTCTTTTTCTTTTTTTTTTTTCCTTTAATTTTTTAAATTTTATTGAATCAACGTGAGATAGTTACAAGCTTCCTTCATGTTTGGGTTACAATGTCACAATGATCACACACCCATTCCTCCACCAGTGCACATTTTCCACCACCAATATCCTGGGTATACACCCCCTTTCCCACCCTCCCCCTGCCTCCATGGCAGACAATATTCCTCATACTCTCTCTCTACTTTGGGGCATTATAGCTTGCAACACAGACACTGAGAGGTCATCATGTTTGGTCCATTATCTACTTTCGGCATGCATTTCCCATCCCAACTGGTTCCTCCAGCCATCATTTTTTAGTGATCCCTTCTCTATTCCTTCTCTATCTGCCTTTTTCCCTCTGCTCATGAAGCAGTCTTTCAGCTATTGGGCAATCCTCCTGGCCCTTGTATCTACTGTTCTTGGGTGTCAGCCTTGTGTGATATTATTTTATACTCCATAAATGAGTGCAGTCCTTTTATGTCTGTCCTTCTCTCTCTGACTCATTTCACTTAGCATGATACCTTCCATGTCTATCCATTTATAAGCAAATTTCATGACTTCATCTCTCCTAACAGCTGCATAGTATTCCATTGTGTAGATGTACCAAAGCTTCTTTAACCCGTCATCTGTTTTAGGGCACTCGGGTTGTTTCCAGATTTTGGCTATTGTGAACAGTGCTGCAATGAATATATAGGTACAGATGTCATCTCTACTGTGATCTTTTGCATCCTCGGGATATATTCCCAGAAGTGGTACTATGGGGTTATATGGAAGCTCAATTTCTAGTTTTTGAAGGACTGTCCATATTGTTTTCCAGAAAGGCTGGAGCAGTCGGCATTCCCACCTTTCTCCCCACATCCACTCCAGCACTGGTTGCTTTTGTTCTTTTGAATGTGTGCCAGTCTCTGTGGTGTGGGATGATATCTCATTGTTGTTTTGATTTTCATCTCCCTGATGACTAGTGATGTGGAGCACTTCTTCATGTGCCTTTTGTCAGCCTCTCATTTAGTTCTCCCACTTTTCCATTACCCACAGCTCCCCACCCCTACCCTCTATACCCCACCCATCCTCCATACTCCACTGTCCCACACAGGAGATCAAATATTTATTTAGCTTCCATGTACTATTATCATTACCCCTAGAAAATGAAGATATTTAGGAATTTTCTCTTTTTCAAAAAAAAAACAAGAAAATGTTTTAATTGTGAAACTAAGGGAGGATGGGGCGGCCCCAGGGGGCGGAGCCTGATTCTCCAGCTGTGGCTCCGCCCAGGTGGGCCCCCCAGGTCTGGGGCATCGGTCCCCGGGTGGGGGTGATGCTCCCCCCGAGTGTTACAAAATGACAATATAAATAGATGTCTAGAAAAGAGGAGGCTCTCCGGGTGCAGTAGTCATTTTCTGCAGAGGCTGGGGGTGCGTGGGGTGGGGGATCCCGACTTCTGTCTCCCCAGCCAGCTACAGAAAAGGGGATGCGGGGCTGAGGGAAAAGGCAACTCTTCACATCTGATAGTATTTAGGAATTTTCTGATTATTAAGAAGTTCTACTGATCAATTTCAAAGAGCTGCTGCATGGACTGAGTCTATAGCTCTTTGCACTTACAAGAACCATTGGCTCCCCAAAGGGTCAGTGCCAAGGGTGACCCCCGAGCACTGAGTCTAAAGTAGTCCACGAGGTCGAAGAAAAAACATAAATTTAAATTATTCAAAAATTAGAATTTATATTAAAGGCTGTTGACAGGGACTAGAGAAATAGGACCGTGGGTAGGGTGTTTGCTACGCATATAGCTGACCCAGGTTTAATACCCAGCATCATATATTGTCCCCTGAGTCATGCCAGGAGTGACCCCTGAGCACAGAGCCAGGAGTAAGCCCTAAGCACAATTGGTGTGGCCCCTGAAAGAAAAATAAAACAAGACTATTGACGTAAAAGCAAAACACAGCCAAAGTCACATGGTACATTCCTCATCTACACCAAGCAACATAAAAAATCATTCTGAGACACTTGTATAGTCAACCAATTAATCTAAATTTGTTGTGGGCTAAAGTACTGAATTTTAGAGTGCCCTTGGATGGTGGAAACATTTTCAAAAAGTGCCCAGCCCAATAACTGCACTGTCCAGTTTGTGTCCGAAGTGAGTCTGCTGCAAAGAGCATAGGATGTCTATATAGTTTCCCAGAAGTGCCCACCTAGCATAGCCCAATGCTACCCCCAGAGTTTCCCTAAGAACTTCCTAGTGGTTTTGAAAAAGTTGTCATTCATTGATCTACACAGGATCCTATTGTTCCCATAGGAACCTCTTGAACATCCTTCCAGAGCAACCACTAGCTTGCTAAATGAAAAATATCAAGAACAGCCCTTCCGCGGGGGTTGGCAGAAATAGCCAGTACTCCAAACCACCATAAGTAAACTCCCCTGGGTGATGCAAAACTGGAAGTGTAAGGGTGATAATATGTAGCAGGTGAAGCACAGACACGGAAGATACTGTGGTCAACCTTGACCCCAACTCTCCCCTTTGTCTCTGATCTGTGAGGAGTCCTGGGCCAGCACCTGGAGTCACCCACCAAATACAATTCAGAGCCAGCATCACTATCTCCTCTAACATCAACGGAGTGTCCTACCGTCTCTCACAAACTCCTCCCTTAACGATGGTCATTGTTATTTCTATTCATAAACAGGGGACTCAGTTTGGATAACCTGTCTAAGATCAGGTAAAATGAATGAGATTGGGAGCCAGGTATTTTAGGTACAAGGCTGGTGTTTCTTTTTCTACCTGGATAGGCAAGATTTACTCCTATAGCCACCAGCATCCCTGTGACCCTCAGGGAGGGGAGGTTCCAGCAGCAGTTTGAATAACTCACACTGACAATGGACCTAAGTTCTGTTCCACTGGAGCAGATAGACATTGAAGAAGGGGCTGGATGTCTGGGACTAACATAGACAAAAGAGCAGAATGAGGGGCACTAGGGGATTTCCCATTTGCCCTGCGCTTTAAGACTCATGTCCCACCCTCTGGTTCCATCACAAAAGGACTGGATGCTTTACTCACTTACAACACCCCTCAGCTTGATGTTCTTTCCACATTAAGGGCATTTTTTAAAAATTATTTTTACTTTTTTTTGGGGGGTCACACCTGGCGATGCACAGGGGTCACTCCTGGCTCATGCACTCAGGAATTCCTCCTGGCGGTGCTCGAGGGGCCATATGGGATGCTGGGAATCAACCAGGGTCGGCCGAGTGTAAGGCAAATGCCCTACCTGCTGTGCTATCGCTCCAGCCCCTTTAAGGGCATTTTAGATTAGAAGCAGAGTTTGTGTGAGGAGCGTGAATCCTGCTGGAGAGGATGAAGAAGAGCAAGGCAAAGCCCCCGTTTCTCCCTTGCCCCCTGCTCTCCTGGTTCCAGCACTAAGTAACTGCAGGTGCTGTCAACAGTTTGATCATGTCAAGATCCACTGTTCCTGCACTGAGTCAAGGTTATATGTGTCATTTTCAGAAAATCCCCATAATTCTTCCAGGGCTTTTGTGCTTCCCAATTGTCATACCATTCCCCATGCTGCAAAGTTATGCGAGGCCAGAGCAGGAAACACCTTGGAAAGCATCTTAGTTCATCAGGTGGGGAGACTGAGCGCCAGAGAGGAGAGGTGACTTTCCTGTGACCATACAGACATACTAAAGTTGAGCCGAGTCTCCTGCTGGGCCCCTGACCTGACCAGAGCCTGTGATGCCCAAAGAACTCTGAAGCGCCAGGAGAAAAATCCAGAGGCAGCACCACGTCACATCTTCCTAACCATGTTCCTCCGTGCAGCCCAGAGGGAAGAAGGGCTCCAGATTGGGGGCGGGGGACTGGGGGGGTGACCAGCAGTTCCTATTGCCACTGGGGCTTCCTCCCCATTTGATTCTATCTCTCTGACTTCATCTCTCCCTTCCCAGCCCTTCTCTCTTCACACTTCCCCCCTGCCATGGGCCATATCACTGGGATTATGCAATGGGATATAACCCACAAGCAAGCAGGTATTACAGTCTGCCCCATGACCCACCCTATAAAGGGGGACTGGTCTGGGAAGAGGAGGGACTGGCATTGGCAGAGTTTCTACTAGCTTCCAGGTGCGAGCTGAACCCAGTTTCTCCCTTTGGTAGGCAAGTGAGCGCAGCAGGGAAAGCCCTGCCCACTCACACGCTCACTTTTCTTTACTGATAAGAAACAGAATGAAATTCGAATAACACGTCCGTTAAGTTCCTCCTCAAGCATCTTTCTCTCCCTTGTCCTGGTTGTGCTGGATTGCGTCACTCGGTTAGGATGGACAGTTAGCCAAGTTAGGAAATCAGCCTCCCCGCTCCTTGTAGCCCCCAGATAGAACAGTTTAGACCCACCCCAGAATGGGGGCACCTCATCTACCTTTAACCACCTGGCTGTGTTCTTGCACGTCCTGTAAATGTGGCAGGACCAGGGAGTGCTTCTGACTCCAGGTGTGAGATTGGGGATGTCTAAAGGTGGCACAGATCCCGGGGACAGCTGAGAAATCAAGAATAGAAGGATCCTGCTTCAAACTGGCACGCTCGTCCCAAGACTGACGGGCGTCTTTTACACAGAACCTGAGTTGACAGAGCCCTCCGCTAGCCCTTCGGGCGCTGGGGACACCAGGGAGGAGCACTCTAAAAGCCGCTGGTCTCCGTGGAGGCTTCGCCCCCCTGCTCTGGCGCCTTCGGGGGCTCCGTGGTCTCAGGCCGCCCGCTGAAGCTGGGGCTCGGGTGCAGGGCGTGTGGGCAGCTGGAGCGCAGCAGCAGCGTGGTGCCCCGGGTGGAGAGACTCCCATTGGACATCCGCCTGCGCATCTGGGGCGAGGGACCCCCGCAGCAGGCGAGATGGCGGAGGGGGCGCGGCCACAGGTGTCTGTTGAAGCCCATGTAGATCCAAGGGTTGCAGCAGCTGCTGAGGTTTCCCAGAAGCATGGAGATGGTGAAAGCTTGATTGGTCGAATCTGCGGAGACAGGCACGGGAAACCTGAGACCAAAGAGCTCCACGGCTGAGGCCCAGCGGGGACAGAGGTCTGGGTCACTAACGCAGGGTCCTGCAGAGAGGAGCACTGGTGGGACATGAACCTGGGACGTCCCAAACCTAGAGTCTCACCTCACTAATTACCTTTTCTTTTTCTTTCTTTCTTTTTTTTTTTTTTTTGGATGACAGGGGCCATGCTCAAGGCCCCTCTCCACATGTTCGGATGAGCCTCTGCTGGAGGAACCGGCAGAGGAACCCAGGTGTATGGGACCCGGGGCTGAGACCTCCAAGCCTGCTCGGATTGGGACTGGGCGTCCTCTGCCCAGATTCCCCATTTTCCAGTAGCTAGGCAGTCACACCCAGGAACTGCCCTCGGCGCTGTGTAATCCCACCAACAGCCAACATCCAGACTATAAAACCAAGCTCCCAGAAGCGTGCTGCTGCTTCACAGCGCAAGATATCTTATCGCCTAATTCTCCCTTTGGGAGAATCTAGCAAGCTACCTCGAGTTTCCTGCCCACATGGGAGAGCCTGGCAAACTCCCCATGGCGTATTCATATGCCAAAATCAGTAACAAAGATGGGTCTCATTCCCCCGACCCTGAAAGAGCCCCCAGTGCAGCACCATCGGAATGGAAGATTAAAGAGAGGCTTCTAAAATCTCAGGGCTAGGACGAATGAAGACATTACTGAGACTGCTTGAGAAATTTGACGATCAGTGGGATGATGATGATGATGATGATGATGATGATGATGATGATGATGATGATGATAATGATGACAGGTTGAAGTCTGCTCCAAGTTGAATTTAAAGGTAGAAGCAATTAGGGACAGGACCAGCCCAAATAGGGCAGGCTGTTTCTTCTACAGCCTTCAATTCCAAAAAGGGGCGTAAGTCTATAAGGTTTATATAAAGCATACTGGGCCGCAGCATCTGGGCCAAGTTCCGGTTCTCTCTGCCCCCAGCCTGGTTTATTCCTCAGATATGAGATTACATTGACTTCTGCACTGAGCTCCCCTTCTGTCATTCCATCATGAACAGTGAGATTGGGGCCAGCTTGCTCAGATCTGGGGAGCTGGTCAGGCGGCCAGCGGAGCCAGACAGCTTTGCACGGCCCTGACTCCTGTTCAACTCCAGCAGCGGGCAGCTTCTAGGGACAGGACAGCCAGGCAGCCCAGTCCAGACCCACGCTGAACTGTGCTCAGAGAACATTGGGAAACTAACTTCTCTGGGACAGTCAAATTATGAGAGGACAAAGATCTGATAAGATTCATCAGAGACACATTTTTTCTAAACATGAAATGAAACTCCTCACACCCACAGGAAAGCTGTGAGTGGGTCTCGGCCTCCTGCTCTGCACAGCACAGTGACGGTGACAGCAACTGTGACAGTATGGCCCTTTTAGTGCTCCCCTCCTCCCCACTGAAGGTTGTAGAGCCACTGGCAGTGCAAGGTCAGAACCAGAAGGAACTTAAGGTTGATGGTGCAGGCTTGAACTGAGACCTTCATCCCACAACAGTTTAATCCTGCAAACCACAAAGCTTTGGGTTGCTGTTCTCTAAAGTGCTATGAACGTTTCAGGGACTCCGGTTCCTTGTGCACATTGCCTCTGTGTGGTCCCTTCTCTTCCAAGAGAAGTGAAGACACAGGATCAGGACATCTGAGAGAAGTCATTAGTCATAGAGGCAGGAAACTAAAGGCCCCTGGAGGGATCCACTTAAGGCACAGGGATGAGGGCAAGAGGGAAGCATCTATATGCAGAGGCAGTATCAGCCTCAAAGTTGGTTTGGTTAAGGGATATATTTATATATATGTATATATATATACACACACACATACTATATACACATTTGCCTGCTATATATTATATATAATATATGCTGCATATTATATATTATATAATTATACATAATTATATATCATATAAATTACATATATTATATATCCATTGTATCACTGTCATCCCATTGTTCATCAATTTGCTCGAGCGGGCACCAGTAATGTCTCATTCATCCCTGTCGCGTTCAGGGAATGAGGCCCATTATTGTTACTGTTTTGGGCATTATCGAATACGCCACAGGTAGCTTGCCAGGCTCTGCCTTGCAAGACAAAGCTCCCGGAAGAGAGTGATGCAGAATCTCGCACATTATATATTATATATAATATAATACATATATTATATTATATATTATATGTGTTATATTTACATAGAATATTTTATGTACGGTGATTTGTTTTATATATATATACATATATATATATATATATCTTAGTTCCAGGTCTAGAACTAAGATAGATATAGGTATATATTGAGTAGATTAGGCCTGGAACTAAGAGATGTCACAAGATCCTTCACTCTGGAAACATCTCTTTGATTTGACCTTTCTTTAAAGTCAGTTCAGTGTAGAGTCGAGAGGTTTGCTAAGATCTGAAGTGGGAAATGGGTGGCATATTAGGCAGCAGATTTGTCTAGAGATTCTCAAGCTCCAGTCATAGACAGCCCCTTTGTCCTGGATAGCTGATAGCCGGCAACAGGGGACCCTAACTAGGAACCGGCTGACCCTGAGCAAGACTTGAAGACAGTGGCCAGGAGTCTGCAGTAGTGAGGGCCTTAGCATGCTGGAAATCAGTGAATCTCAACCCAACTAAAAGGCCTCCCAACACTTGCTTTTGAGCAACGGTCAGTTCAGCACCACAGGTGAAGTGTGTGGTGCTAGGGGACAGGCTCATGATGGTAGCTTACATAGCAGGCAAGCAGGAAAGGCTGCAACAGAAAAGAGGCAGGTCCCGTGGTCCAGTGGGGTTTTGTACAGGAGCATCTGCTTACCCCTGCACATTGCCACGCTGTGATTTTTGTGAGGGAAGTACTGTCATGAGCAAAACTGGGACATTTGAGATTTGTTTCAAGTCCTGACTCTATCTTTCCTACCACTTTGGACCTCATTTTACCTCTCTTAGTCCTGGGTTAGTCCAGGGAAATGGTGAGAGGCCAGCCCCCAGTAGCAAAAGAACGGGATGAGCTGGGCATCCAAGGAAGACCTTTGTTCTTTTTTGTATTTGACTAGCAAAAAGAAGTCCCACAAAGAGTCAGAATTAACTTGCTCAGAACTTGCAGGGTCATTTGCAAATTCCCTCTTGTCCAGACTGATGTCTTTTAAAGATGGTCAAGAGGAGATAACAATGGGTGATTGTAGGATAACATGCTTTCTGCCTTGCCACAGGGAGCTTAGGTTTATTGGGTTACTCCTATCACAGTGCTCCCATTCCTCTGTGTTTATTTGTAACCTCTCTCTTTGTGCTCTGTTAAAATATTGTAAATATTCTCTTTCTCTTCTCCTTAAATCCTTTGCATAGTTAATTCAGATCAACTGTCCTTTTTGTATAGACAGTTAATGCTATGCTTTTGTAACTTAGGAGTTAATTGACTCTGAATGACATTCATCCCTGGGCATCTGTTCTCTCGACTTAAGCCTCAGTTTCTCTTACTTCCTAGCATCCCAAACGCAGGATCCCTAGGAGGGACTGGATGGACCCAGGGCAAGCAGTGAGCTACTCTGGCATCAAAATGGGCCAGGCCAAAGTGCCATAATGCATAACTGTAAGTAAAGAGCAGGGTCATGGACAAATTCTGTCATGATCCAAAAAGTAATAACTGGAGTAGGACCCTGCTAGGGTTAGGAAAGATTAATCTGGCCTGAACACTGTAGTCTGAGGTGTATAGCGAGATGTTCCCAGGAGAGCCACTCTACAAGCTCAATGTATCTCTTCCTGTGTCCATGTAAAAAGGACATTGCTCTGAATTAATTATGCAAAGGACTTAAGGAGAATAACAGGTGATAATAACATGGTATTATTCTTGCAATTACTTCACGGGGCTGTGTTAAATTAATGAACAGCTTACCCCTTATTTTCTCTCTCTAGAAAAGCAAAGATTTGGCTTAAAGGCCACAAAAACACAAAGTCACAGGGAACCACTCTCTAAGATCTGGCAGGATTTGGTAGCTTGAGTTTGCTGGGCATGACACCAACTATACTAGACTCCCAACCTGCACAGTACATCCACTATACAACTGAACTACACGTAACACCCACTATACACCCTGAGCTATACACAAAGCCCATTATGCTCTTTGAACTGTACACACACCCACTATATTCTCTAAGCTGTACACACATTCATGATACTCTCTGAGCTATACACTATACGCACTACATACTCTGAGCTGTACACTACACCCACTATACACGCTGAGCTGTACATGACAACCACTGTATGCCCTGAGATGTACTGACACCCACCCTGAGCTATATATGGCACTCACTATATATATACCCTGAACTATACAGTTTGAGATTTACACTACACCCACTATACACCCTAAGCTGTACACTATACCCACTCTGTACACTGAACAGTACACTACACCCACGACATGACCTGATGTGTACACTACACCCACTATATACTCTGAGCTGTACATGACATCAACCATACACTCTGAGTTGTACATTGCACCCACTATAACCCTGAACTGTACACTACACCCATGACACAACCAATCCTGCACACTACACCCACTATATTCTCTGAGCTGTACACTACACCCATGATACAACTTATCCTGCACACTGCACCCACTATATACCCTGAGCTGTCCACTACACCCATGATACAACCTGACCTGTACACTGTACTCACAATACCCACCATATACCGGAGCAGTCCTGATCCTCAGACCCATCGGGTGACATGTGCATTCCCCAGGTCCCACGTGTCAGGGAACAGGACCTGCTGTCCCCCTTCTGGCTCTTTACTCCCTCCCTGCACCGGAGCACACACTTGCCTTCGTCAGGGGCGTTCTCGTCCCACACAGACCACATCTGGACACTGAAGAAGGGTGCCCAGCAGGCGATGTAGGCCAGCACAATGACAAAGGTCATCTTCACAGTTCGGATCTTGGCCCGGGAAATGGTGCTGATGCTGCTGACCCTGGAGGGCAGCCCTCGCGGGGCTGTCACGGGGGCAGAGTGGGGAGGCCTGTCCCATGCCCTCCAGCCCCCTCCTTCTGCCCTCCAGGCCTGGGTCTTGACTCTGAGGTTCTTCCAGATCTCGTGGCAGATGAGGCTGTAACAGGCCGTGAGCACGGCCACAGGGAGAACGAAGATGGCCAGGGTGGTCCAGGTGATGTAGGCCTGTGGCCCCCAAGAGAAGCGGAAGTCTGCCCAGCAGTCCAGCACCCCCGAGCCCCGGATAACCTCACGCAGAGAAAAGATGAAGACTTGCGGGAGGCTGAGGATGGCAGCCAGCAGCCAGGGGGCAGCGATGAGCGGGTAGGTGAACTGGCTGGGCTGCTGGAGGCTGTGCAGCGGGTGGCAGACGGCCAGGTAGCGGTCCAGGGTCATGGCCAGGAGCATGTAGGTGGAGGCAAACATGCTGAGCCCCTGCAGGTACTTGACCGCACGGCACAGAAGGTCCGGGCCCTGGAAGCGGTAGGTGATGTCCCAGAGCAGCTGGGGCAGCACCTGGAAGAGCGCCACGCCCAGGTCCGTGAAGGCCAGGTGCAGGACAAACAGGTTCATGCGGGAACGTTTGTGGCCCCGCCGGCCCAGTGTCAGCAGCACTGTCAGATTGCCGCCCGTGGCCAGCACGAGGACTGTGGTCAGGACTGCGACTTCCACCTTGGCGAGCTCCTCATCCCGGCCCAGCCAGGGTGTGGTGGCATTGGGGGCAGAGAGGGTGGCCCCGGGGGGAGTGGTCTGGGCAGCCCAGGGAGGCCCAGAAGCCATGATCCACGTTTACTGAGAGGGAAGGTGTCAGAGGCGGGGTGGGAAGGAGAAGTGCAAGTGGAGACAGGTGCAAATGGAGGAAACAGGGCAGGCAGGTGGGGGAAAGGCTTCCCGTGGGATGGAGGACAAGGCTAGAGAGGAGGAGCAGAAGGTATTTGCTGAGACTTCTGATCAGAGAGCGGCTGGAACAACGAGCAGTGAGGGGTGGTCAGGAGGAGGCTGTGTGGGAAGGGAAGGAAAGCTAGAGGTAGCGGCTGCCACTCCAACTTCTGAGGCTGAAAGCCAGAAAGCGGTGCAGTTCCGCCGCTCCGGGGTGCCCTGCAGGCGGCAAGCCCCGCCCGAGGTCCTGGTCCAGAGCGCAGAGCGGGAAGCTTTTATGCGCCGCCAGCCCCAGCCCAGTCGCCGGGGCTCGCGGGTTGGCTCCGGCAAAGGGCGGGGTGAGCTCGCAAGTACCCAGGCGGCGAGGGGTGGGGTGGGGGTGTTCCGGGACCGTGAGGGCGGAGGGACGAGGACAGAGCCGAGAGAGAAGCTGTCGCGAACGCGCGCCCCAGGACTGCAGACAGGAACCCGTTCACCCCTCGCACCCTGCATTCCACGGGCTGTCCCCCCAGACAGCTGCTTTGCCAGGGGGGAAGTCGCACGCTGCCACACCTGCTCCTGGCGATGATGCTGGGTATCACCTTGCCTGGGGCCCAGGTTACCCTGTGAAAGGTCCAAAGTCTGCGGCGGGTAGCGGGTGGGCGAGGCAGCGTCTGCGCGTTTGCAGACACGGTCTGAAGATTTAGGGGATTGCGGGAGAAAGAAGTGGGGACACGTGTGCAGCGGGGGGGTGCGGCTAGGAAAGAGTTGGGGTGCAGGGAGAGGAGAGTCTTGGTGAGGACACAGGGGGATTTGCGGGTACCACCCCCACCCCCAGCCACCAAAGTCTCAGCTCGCCTCCTTTAGGGGCATAGTTTACTCCGTGCAGTTTACCGTCCTAGAAGGCCAAAAACTGGGTCGGGAGAAGACCCAAGCGCACAAGTACAAGCAGGCCCTGGGGGCGGACCGGGGCCACGGCCCACCGCTGGACTTCCTCCGTGAGCCCCAACTTCCACCCTGTGACTCCCACGAGCTGCGGCCAACCCCAGGGAGCTGGTAGCGCGGCACAGAGCGGTCACTTGCAGGCGTCCACCGTGGGCTCCGGTCACGGCAGAGTCCCGCAGGAGTGTCAGCTGCCTGGCCGAGGCCTCCCAAGGGCCAGCGTGGGCTCGCCCCACGGTGCTCCTCCGGGGCCTCCCTTGCCTCAAAACTGACTCTCTCGGGTGCCCACCCACGCACCGGGAGTCACACTCGGGAAGGTTCTGCCGAGCAGTGGGTTCCCTCTTCATGGCCACCAAGGTTCAAACGCTCTTTGGTCTGCGAAGGTCCAGCGCCGTCCACCCCGTGGTGTCAAGGAGCGCGCTCTGGGAGACTCTCCCGTGGGGCCTGCCCAATCTACACGCAAACAACTCTGGAGTGTCCGTTAGAAAGAAAAACTCGTCCTCAGCCCTCCCTGGACACTCCAGTGCTCCCTGAACCTGGGCCTTCACTTCGGAGCGTGTCAAAAGTAGCTGTCTACCTTCATCCCCACTTCCTTGTTTCCAACCGCGTCTTGGTGTGTTTCTTTCAATGACACACTACACGACACACTACGTTTGCTTTAGCATAATTTGATGTAAGTATGTTTACATATGAAGCCTGTCTTTCAAATATTATATAAAACGATGTCACATATGTAGGTGGGTAGTGTGTGATTCAGAATTTACTTGTTCATGCTTTTAACTGAAAATTTACGAGACCCCTGATTTTTAGGGAAAGGACCTTGTCCAACTTGCCTTGATGTAACCATGATGGGAATTCCTTATCCTGACAGTATTATAACCCCAACATCATTTCTGTACTTGATGCCAATGACTGTCTCCTGCTAGATAAAGTCACATGCCTGGCAGATGCTCTGTAAAAGTGCTCTTGGACCCCATTGATCCCAGGCCAATAGTTTCAGGTGCTTTGCCTAACTTGTGGTTCCCTGCTTGGTGGCGGTGAAAACTTCCTTGCTTTCCTGCCAAATCTCTGTCTCAGTGTGCTTGGTTAAGTAGATTTCCGGTATAATATACGTGTTCTGGAAGTTGTGAGTCAGATTCTACATTAGTTTTCAATTTGTCCATGATGATACATAAGGTACATTGTGTTTATTTAAATATTGCATCATAGTCA
The DNA here is from genome assembly GCF_027595985.1 of Sorex araneus. Taxonomy (NCBI): domain Eukaryota; kingdom Metazoa; phylum Chordata; class Mammalia; order Eulipotyphla; family Soricidae; genus Sorex; species Sorex araneus. Next base: position 39,139,773 of record NC_073308.1, on the reverse strand, counting down.
AGTGTGTGATCCAAGTCCTTTCAAATAATAATTTATATTTTCCCTATTTGTTAAAAGCGCTACAATGGACATTCTTCTTATGTTTCTTTATAATCATGTGTGAAATTTTCAGTTATAATTTCAGAAGTATTTGCTGAGTATTAGCATTGTTGAGTCAATATGTATGACATTTTAACTTGATAGGGACATATCATTAATTTTATCTCTAAATTTGGTATTCTAATTTATTCTCCCACCAACTGACTTCACATATCCTAATATCCATACACTAGATTTTATCAATTTTACCAGTTTCAGAAATATAAAGAAGCATCTCATTTTATTTTTATTTTATATTTCCCTTATCACTAATTATCTAGAGTATCTTTTCATATTTATTTGTGATTTTAATCTCTTCTGTGAGGTTTTTATATTCTCTATGTAATTTTAATTGCTATTTTTCAAATTCAAGTAGCATTAATGATAAAAGTTTCAGGTGTGCATCATTAAAATCCACATATAGCTGTACTATATTAAGTTTCTCACTTAGAGTCCACTTCTACCCCTTACCATGTCCTCTTTGTTCCTCATTTACCCACCCCTTTCCCTTCTGGTCATCATGAATTGGTCTTATATACATATATTTTTATCAGTCACGTAAATACACATATGTTTATTGTTCATCAGGACACAGGTTATTTCTAAATCTGGTCTATTGTAAATAACACTGTAATGAACATGGGGGTAATAAAATCTCTTCAAGTTAGTTTTGTATTTTGGAGAGTAATTACTCCGAAAAGCCCTGTGTTCTTGCCAGTATGCCTCCTCATCCCTCTCCTCCACTTTTTCTTCCTTGGCATTTTCATTTGAAAATATCTATTTTAGGCGCCTGAGTGACAGTGCTGTGGATAGGATATTTGCCTTGCACAAGCCAGCCCCAAGTTCTACCCCTGGCAGTGCTCAGAGGACCATATGTGGTGCTAAGGATTGAACCTGAGTGGGTTGTGTGCAAGGCCAGTGCCTTGCCTACTGCCTCTCCGGCCCTCACTTATAATCCTTTATACACCCATAGTATCTATAACTTAGTTTTAGTTTTAGTTTTTAGTTTTAGTTTAGTTTTAATTTTTCAGTTTTAGTTTTAATTTTAATTTATTTGATTTTTAATTTTGGTCTCTCTTTGTTAGTCTGGCTAAAGCACCTATTTTGTTAATCTTGGTTTTGTTGACATTTTGGATCTTTCTTTTTTTTGCTTTTTGTGTCACACCGGGCGATACACAGGGGTTACTCCTGGCTCTGGGCTCAGAATTACCCCTGGCAGTGCTCAGGGGATCACATGGGATGCTGGGAATTGAACCCAGGTCGGTTACATGCAAGGCAAACGCCCTACCCGCTGTGCTATTGCTCCAGCCCCAAACATTTTGGATCTTTCTAAATCTCTATTTTGTTCATTTTTTTTGGCTCTGATTTTAAGTATTTCTTTCTGCCTACTGACTTTTTTTTTCCTAGGGTTTTTTTTACTAGCTTAGATTTTTGTGATTCTTCTTATTTCCTGAGTAGTTCTGTATAGCTGTAATTTTTCCCTCTTTGCACTCTTTGCTGTTTTCCGTAGACTATGAAAAGCTTGACATTTATTTTTATTTATCTCTAGGTTTATTTTAATTTAGTTTTTTCTTCCTCATGGACCCAATAGTTTCTCAGTAATGTGTTGCTTATTCTTCAGAAATTTGTGAGTTTCACTCTTTTTTTATTATGGTTGACTTTTAGTTTTATACGATTATGATAAGACAAGATTCTTTATATAATTTCTATATTCATGATTTTACAGTTTTATATCTCAACACATGGTATATTCTTGAGAATATATCTGAAAAGAATATGTATCCTAGTGTTTTGAAGTGGTATATTCAGTAAATATCTTTTAAATCCATTTAATCTAATTTGGTGACTTTTTACCTGTATGAGCTGTCCATTGCTGTAAATGAGGTGTTAAAGTCCCCATTATGTCTGGCTGGCACACATCCAAAAGAACAAGAACAATCAGTGCTGGCATGGATGCAGGGAGAAAGGGACTCTCATTCATTGCTGGTGAGAGTGCTAACGGGTTCAGCCTTTTTGGAAAACAATATGGGTATTCCTCAAAAAACTAGAATTTGAGCTCCCATTTGACCCAACAACACCACTTCTGGGAATATATCCTAGGGCGCAAAAACACACAGCAGAAACACCATCTGCACTCCTAAGTTCATTGCAACACTATTCACAATAGTCAGAATATGGAAACAACTTGAGTGCCCAAGAACAGACCACTGGATTAAAAAAAAATAGGCTATGGTACATCTACACAATGGAATACTACACAGCTGTTGGGGAAAATGAAGTCATGAAATTTACCTATAAAAGGACAGACATGGAGAGTATAATACTGAGTTAAACGAGTCAGAAGAAGAGGGACAGGTATAAAATAACTGCATTTATTTGTGTTTCATATTAAAAAAATAGTATGAGACTGACATTCAAGGCCAGGGAAAACAGGGGCCAGGAAGTCTGGTCAATGGTTGAAACTACCACAAGTGTGTGGGGGACAGAGGGTAGGTGAGATAGAGAAGGGATCAGTATGACAATAATAGTTGGAAATGATCATACTGGATAAGAACTGAGTGTTGAAAGTAGGTAAGGGGATATACATGATAACCTTTCAATATCTATGCCTACAATGCCAAGAGAAAGAAAGAGATAGATAGATAGAGAGAGAGAGAGAGAGAGAGAGAGAGAGAGAGAGAGAGTCTACCACAGAGGCAGACTGGGTGCAGGTGGGAGTGATGGGGAGGAATTGGGGACATTGGTGCTGGGTAATGTACACTAGTGGTGGAGGGATGGGCTTTGGGACACTGTATGACTAAAACCTAATTATGTAATGGAAAATCTCACAATGATTCAATTTTAAAAATTTTGTAAGTAAATAAAGTCCCTATTATGATTGTTAGTGTCTCTCTTTGGTTATGTCAATATTTGCCTTACATTTTTTGGAGCTACTATTTTGGGTGCATATATATTAAGAATTTTTGTGCCTTACTATTATTCTGATCACTTTACCATTTTATAACATCCATTTTTTTCTCTTGCTATTATTTTTGGGCTTGAAGCTTATTCAACGGGTAATTTCTGCCTTTTTTAAAATTTAGGAGTATTGCTATTTATTCAGTCAATGATTAAGCTAATTGAATTGGGCATGAACTCCACATTACTTTCAAAATTTTTTTAAATTTAATATCCTTGAGAAAGATCATTACAAAGCAGTTCATAATTGGGTTTCAGCCATGCAATGATCCAGCACCCATCTCTCCACCAGTGTGCATTTCCTACCATCAATGTCCCCTGTTCCCCTGCCACCATCCCCAACACCCCACCCCCACCCTCAGCTTCCCTCTACAGGTGGCACTTTTCTTCTTGCTCTTTCTATCCTTTTCCATTTGTGCATTATGTTGCAACACAGGTGCTAAGAGGTCATGGTGTTTGTTCGGGGCATTCAGTATTTTCATCAGGACGGTAAGACTGGAGTAGCTTTTCAATTGGGTGGCTGCTTTGGGGTGCGGATGTGACTGCTGAGGCTTCTAGAAGTACAGGGAGGAGGGGGTGGTAGGCCATCCTGACCCCTAGAAAGCCTGGAGATTTCAGTCACAAAACCCACATACCTGAATTTTCAGCAGGTTATGTCTCAGTGAGATGGTCCTGAGACAGTGGAGTCAAGTCAGGGTTATGACGGCAATTTTGGATTGTGGGAGCAAACAGCTGCCAGGGCCTTTGCTTGGGCAGGCACCAAGCTGGCCAGCTCCCCTCCAATTTACCCCAGTCTGTTCAGCCATGCATGGATCTGTTAACTGCAGCTTTTGATCTCCTTCAAGGTTTATTTTTGGATCACTGAAGCAAGGCTGGTAGTAGAGCTAACATGGTAATTTCTGCTTTTTTAAAGTTCTCTATTACCTTGGGTACAAGTTTCTATTCCTTTACTTTCCTTGCATATTTGCCTTAACAGTTTCAGTAAATATTTTGTTAATAGTTTATAGTTAAGATTTGCATTTTGATCATTTTGAAACTATATTCTGATAGTGCATCCAGTCTATTTAAAATTAAGGGCAATTATTACTATATGGGAATGTGCTACTACCATTTTATTGTTAGCATTCTGGTTAAATATGGCCATGTTTAATTTTTATGAACTTTCTTTTTGTTTTCAATTTAGACAGAGCTCCTTTCAACATTTCTTACTGGGGAAGCCTAATGTTGGCAAGTTCCTTAGCTTTTGTTGTCTTTGAGGACTTTTATTTCTCCCTTATATAAGAAAATCTTAGAAAATATATATTAAGTGGAAAGTTCTGTCTTTGAATATTTTAAATATGTTTTTCTATTTTACACTCACCTGTAGTTTTTTCTGAGAAGCATGATGAAAGCTTGGTGGGATACAATTTAAGTTACTACCTTCCTTATTTACTCTCCTTCAATATTATTTTCTTGTCTAAACTCTTGATAGATTTACTATTCTGTCTTGGTGTAAGTTATTTTGTACTTAGTCAAGTTTTCTGTTAGCTTCATTGACTTGCATATTCAGTTCCTTTTCAAGTTTGGGAGCTTTTCTAATACGAATTCTTACTCTCTTTCTCTCTCTTTCTCTCCCTCTCTCTCTGTATGTCCCTCTTCCCCTCTCTCTCCCTCTGTTTTGGAATATCCATTCCTGTAATAAATAAGTTTTCATAGAGTTTATTAAATTTTTTAACATCTACTTCTCTCTCTTTCTCTCCCTCTCTCTCTCTCCCCTTCCACCTAAATCTATCTTGATCTATCTTGAGCTCACTGATTTAATCCTACATTTGGTCAATCCTGCTTTCATAGCTTTTCCTAGTATTCTTCATATCTTGAACTGTTATTATTTTCTTAATTAAAACTACAACTTCTAACATCTGCTGTTTTTATTTCTGAGTTCATTAACTTGTTGATATGAGTTTTGCTGCATCTTTTAGCTTTTCTGAATTCTCCTGTATCATTTTAACCTGACTTTCCAAGTTATCTTCCTCTTTGGAGCTTCTTAGAGAAATTTTGGGCTTTCTTTCCGATAGGGAGATATAACCTGTTATGTCTTTGAGGCTGGATTGTGGAGAGTTGTTTTCTCTTTGTAATATATTCCTTGAGGTCACACATTTCCATGTGCTTTTTTCCCCTTTTGCTCATTTTGGCACTTGAAACTTCTCCTCCCTTAAAAATTTATCTTGACCATAAATTTGGAGAGTATAATAAATTGCACCTCTCCATCAGGTGATATCATGACTTTATTTTGTTTTCCTCAGATGGCACTCATAGGTACTGAAATTTGTATTTGCACTTTTTGTTTCAGCAGGCTGGGTAATGGGATGGAATCAAGTTGCTGCCTCTGATTCGTGTCTGTGGCACCAGCAATGACCTTGCTCTAGGGACTGAAATCTAAGACTCAGCAAGTTGGACACTATTGGTGCTCTTCACAAAGCCAATATTTTGCCCAATAGTGGGAGTGTAATTAGAGAGATTTCTCTTTTTATCCTCCTCCTCAGGTCTGTGTGGATCACCCACCTACTCCTTATGGGTACCCACTGAACCAAGAACCGGCCCTCCACACTATTTCAAAGCCACACCTGTGTTGCCTGCCTTAGGCCCTATCTGCTGCTGTTCTCACTGCCTGCCTTCTGTCCGAAGAAGCATGACTCTCCTCCTATCTCTAGAAAATCAAACATCAAGGTTGGGACAGTCCCCTCGGTGAAACAAGTTTAGCTTAGTTTTGACAAGCTAACCCTGTGTCCAAGCAGAAAATGTGCTGCTAAAATAAAATATATTACAATGGCTTCAATACTGTACACTAAATGTGCTTTCTTACTGGTTTTCACCCTATGGTCACAACTATGTACATATTCCGTCTTTAGTCTTAATGTATATGTCAGTTTTTAATGTACCTGCTAACTATTCTTAATGTACCTGTTAGTGTAAACAATATCTCGAGTATGGGGAACCAGGAAACAGGGTGAGGGGATTGCAGATATTCTACGCAATAAATGTTTAGTCTGGCCCCATATTAGGGGGTTTCAAAGCTAACTTGTTACCTGGACAATCCACAGTATCTGTCTTCTGTATCACTGTATCACTGTCACCCCGTTGCTCATCGATTTGCACCAGTAACATCTCCATTATGAGACTTGTTGTTACTGTTTTTGGCATATCGAATTCACCACGAGTAGCTTACCAGGCTCTGCTCTGTGGGCAGGATACTCTTGGTAGCTTGCAGGGCTCTCCGAGAGGGACGGAGGAATCAAACCCAGTAGGCTGCATGCAAGGCAAATGCCCTACCCAATGTGCTATTGCTCCAGCCCCAGTGTCTGTCTTTTTCTGGCAAGTGACAGAGGTCATTCAAGCTCTGCCTTGGCAGTCAGGCAGGTTAAAGGTGATGACACAATTAGCTCACTACACATGGACCAAACTGTTAACAAATTTTTTAACAATAAAACGTTTTGTTAGCCAATTAAGGAATTCTGAATGCTGAATGAATATATTATAATATTAATGTGTTATCAGTAGTACAGGGGATGACTATGTGTTGTAGTTCTATTAAACATCCTCACCATTTAGAAAATGCCTAACATATTTACAGATGGATTGACATGAAGTCTGACATTTGTTTCAAAGTAATCTTGGGAAACAGACAAAGTGAAGAAATAAACAGATGAAACAAGACTGATTATGTATTGATAATTACTAAAGCCAATTGACAGAGCATGAGAAAGTTGGTTGATGGGACTTCCCAACTCTAATCTCCCTAAGTTAATGCCAGGTTAAAACGTTGATTAGTCCATCTCCACCCGTTTTCCTTGTAATCTTGTTTTTGTGTTTTGTTTTTCATTTTCAGTGCTGAGGATCAAATCCAGGGCTTCACACAAGCAAGGCAAATGCTCTACCACTGAGCTACGTCCCTGGCTCCTTTAGTTTAAAAGTAGCCTGTAAAATTTCCCACAATTTAAACTTTGAGAATTAAATTGTTTAGCAAGTTTCAGATTCTGGTGACATTATTTCTGTCAAGAGTTTTTCAGGTGTTACTAGATGTTTCCATCAAGGATACATAATATCTTGTTGTCATCTTTTAATATTCGCAGTCACTGCTGCGATTGCATTGATCCATTAATTTCTCAAATTACAAAATTGTATTTATTTTACCCTGAGGTACAGTTTATGCAGGAGATCTAGAAAGACTATTTAGTACTTTTCTATCACCCATAGTTTTCATAATAATGAATTTGTTCCCTGGAATTCTCTAGATTATAGATTTTATGTGTTTTAATCACTTGTAGTTGTTATTTTGTTGCTCCAATTGCCCCATCTTTGGCTAATGGGGGCTTATTAAAGTTGACATCTGAGTCATTTGTGATTTTATTGTTCACTTGGCAATTTATATTTAATGTACATATTTTAATGTATATTTATTGAGATATAATTTTAATATCATAAAATTCACCTCCTTCAGTTACGTAATTCAGTGGGTTTTTCTTGTTTAGCAAAATGTTGTGCAACACTCAGTATAATTCTCTCTATAATGTAACCAAACAAACACACAGAAAAAAACATAACAAATAATAGTCACTTCCTGTTTTCCCTCCCTCCAGCCCGTGGAAATTACTCTCTACTTCGATCTCTATAAATTTTCCTATTCCAGACATTTCAGAGAAGTGAGATCATGCAACATGTGTCATGGTGTCTGGCTACTTTCAAATAAGCATGATGTTTCCAGGCTTTCATCTATATTGTAACTTTACTTTTTTTCTTTATGATTAAATAACATTTTATTGTATGAATATTTCAGATATGATTTACCCTTTGTATGGACATTTGATTTGCTTTTGCATTTTGCCTACTGTGAACATTCATGCCTTATGTATTTTGTGTGTTCTCCTTCTCTTTCAATTTCTGTTGAAATTTCCTGAGGAACTGGGTTTCCAAACTTGCTGCTTCATTTTATTCTGAGTTCTTTTGACAAAACTAGTATTCTTGGGCCAGGGGGATGGCTGGAACACATGCCTTGCATGAAGGAGTTCCCGGTTTGAGCCCCAGCACCACATGGTTATGGCTCCAAAAACCAAATAAACCTTAGTTTATTTCTGGTACTTTTGTTGTTTTAAGGTGTGACAACACATTTTGTATATGGGTAGCTTGCTATGCACATTTTTCTCCACTTGACTTCTCCCCCCTGCTCCCAACCCTCCCACCACTTATCACAGCCTGGAGATCACTTCACAGGATAAGTGAGTGGTTCTTCCTCTATGCTTTGCTGTGCTTAGTATTTAAATCTGTGAAAGTACCATAGTTTATTCATCCAACACCATATGATGGGCACTCATTGTGTGTGTTTGTGTGTGTGTGTGCATACATGCACATTTTTACATTTTGCCAGTCCAGCTTTACGATAGATTCCTAGATATGATGTTGCCAGGTCGGTCCTTAACCAGTTTTGCTTTATATTAACAAATTCTCCTCTCTAGGGTTTGAACCAATTTGTATCCCCAATAAGAGTATATGAAAACATGTCAGATATTTATTTTTCTATGTGTCTACTACTCTCTAATAGTCTCCTTATGAGAGTTTTCTAAACTTTGGTAATTAGTCTGTATCTGATGGTTAAGCTAAAAATGTTTTCCAATTGTTTTCCTTGATGTGTTTACTTGGTTTATCATATTTAAAGATATAACTATATTGGGCTGGAGTGATAGCACAGTGGGTAGGGCCTTCGCCTTGCACGTGGTTGACCTGGGTTCGATTCCTCCCCCCCCCCCTCAGAGAGCCCAGCAAGCTACTGAGAGTATCTTGCCTGCACAGCAGAGCCTGGCAAGCTACCCTTGGCGTATTCAATATGCCAAAAACAGTAGCAGTAAGTCTCACAATGGAGATGTTACTGGTGCCCGGAAGCAAACCGATTAACAATGGGATGACAGTGACAGTGACAGAATTATTATATTTCTTGACAAGGCAACCTCTTAAGTTTGTGTCATAAGTCTCTTTGATAAACAATTTTCATATCTTAAACAAAAAATCTGATTCATCAACTTCTTAGTTTGTTAAACACTCTCTCCACCATAGATACCCCCACTCACATGCACACTTTCTGTACTCCCATCTCCCCACAAGTATGGGATCAGTAACCTGTAGGTCCTCATCCAATATTGACTTTATATTAATTTAATGTTGAATATTTAGGGGCTGGAGCGATAGCACAGAATGTAGGGCGTTTGCCTTGCAGGCGGCCAATCTGGGTTCAATTCCCAGTTTCCCATATGGTCCCTCGAACACCGCCAGGAGTAATTCCTGAATGTATGAACCAGGAGTAATCCCTGTGCATCGCCAGGTGTGACCCAAAAAGCAAGAAAATAAAAAATAAAGTTGAATATTTAGGAGTAGAAGTTGTATAGCATCTCCAATGAAAAATATTTTAAAATTTTGAAAAGAATGATTATTCTCAATTTTGTCTAATTCTTTACTAAAGAATTTGATTTCTTGGGTTTGAATGCTGGTTCCTATATTATGACTAATGGCCTGAGGCAGAAGAATTGAAATTGTTAGGTGTCACCTCCACCGAAAAAGATTTTTCTTGGGGCTTGAGTGATAGTCCTGCAGGTAGGGTGTTTGCCTTGTGTGCAGCCAACCTGGGGTTCAGTCTCCAGCATCCCATATGGTTCCCCAAGCACCACCAGGAAAAATTCCTGAGTGCAGAGCCAGAACTAGGCCCTGAGCATCGCTGGGTATGACCCAAAAAGGAAAAAAAAAGATATTTCTTTTTCATAAGATTTTCTATTTTCATAGATGTAGTTTGAATACCGCTTTTCAAGAATGGGCCTACCTATCAAAAAATAAAACTTGCTTTTTAGAATACATGTTTATTCATTTTTCTTCTCCTCATAATCTTCCCTCTGGCCAAAAGAATTAACTTGAAATCCTTCCTGCATTTTTGCTTACACAGGGATATGTGCTGTGTATATCATACCTTGACATGGATGGAAGAAAGTGGATAGAGTCTCACCTGCAGAAACATCTTATCTGGGGTTCAGACCCTGTTAACATATTGAGCTACTTGCTAGAGCTGGCATTTCACAGAGAGTTTTTGTCCCTTCTTGATATGGCCACGAGACACCAGGCAATGCCTCTCTGCTTAACTGGGTGACCCTTGATTCATAGTCCCATAAATGTCTAGATAGAGGAAGCAGCCTAGGGGAGATGGGCCATTATGGGACTAATGCATCTTTTACAGCCAGGAGCAGACCTTGATGCTGGCATCATGTGCTAAGTGAGGTTAACCCTAAGAATGATGTACAATAAATGGGTAAAAGTAGTGGGTATGGAACATGGAAGGAGGAGCCTAATTAATGTTGATCTTAGGGACTCTCAGAAAGACTCCACTATTTCCTCTCAAAATACACTATCTTCAACACTCATAGAATGTTGGAGTTGAAAAAAATCAATCTGAAAGTCAAAGAGGCAAGTGAGATTCTCAACATCTCACAGATATGGAAGGCAAGAGCCTGACCAGGGTCTGCCTACCCACATCCATGCCCTTTTTTCAATAGATCATTCAGAGCAGACTCTCCACCCAACTGTACACAATAATCTCCTGCACACGTATGCCCAGACCTCACCCCCAGAGATTCAGAGTAACTATTATAAGGCAAAATTTCCAGCACTTGCAAAAAAAAGTGGGGGGGGGGTTATGTGAAGAGTAGAGAAGGAAAAAAGGGATGCTAGGGGCAAGCTTAGTCAGCAAGGTGGCACAAGGCTGTTTCAAATGAGGTATGTCTCATTTTAGCGTCTGTTCTGAGGGCACTTGGATGTACACATACTCTCCCCAGGTCCCATATTTTCCATATTTGCCCTGACACATGACTGCCTGGTATCAGGACATTGGAAACAATCAAAGGGCATTGAGTAAAATCCATACCTTGTATCACAGTCATTGTTGAGACAGGTGAGAGGAAATGTCAAGATTCAAAAGGGCCATTTGGTAGAACTGGATGCTGAAACTCAGGTGGTGTGTGGATTTTTCTGTGTGTGTATATGTGTGTTTGTGTGTATGTGTGTATTTTTGTGTGTTTAGGAGTGTGTGTAGTGGTGTGGGCCATCTCCTCCTGATCCTGAAGAGCAGGTGCTTCAGCTGATCTTTTGCCCCTAAGCTCCACTCAGATGATCCCACTTTTTCTACAGTCTGGTTATTTATCCTCTCATTTAGCCTTTGTGTTTCCACCTTTGCCTTGTTCTTCTCCTCAACTGAAAATGATATTTGCGTTCAGGAGAGATAATTTTTATGCTTTTCATACAGGATGCAAGTGTTTGATCCCCAGCACCACATGGTCCCCTGAATGCCTCCAGGAGTCACCTTTGATCACTAACCCCAAACACTGGTAGGTGTGTCCCCCAAACAAAAAACAATAATCTTTGCCATTCCACAGCTTGTCCAAATCCTACCTTTATAGCTCCAGACAGCAGATAAGTCCATCCTTCCCAACCTCACCATACAGGTGACATTGGTCTTGAAGCTTCCACACCTCCTGAGTTTCCACACCTCCCTAAGTTCTCCATGTACAACTACTCAGTGCGGAGAACTGCTACGAGACGTCCATGTTTCTTTACAACTAAAGAGCTCATGGCTGAGAACTTCTGAGACATTCAATTTTAAAGTATCTGCTTCCCACAAAACTCACCTCACATGTGCATCCTAACTTAGAGTCCAGAAATTACAGCACCTGTTGCTAGCAGTGCAACTCAGCTCCTACACGTGTCAGGAGATTCAGCTGTGCATCTATGGCAAGGTCAGACCTGTTGGGTCTGCAGCGTATGCTTGTTTGGGGTCTTTATGGAGCATACGTGACTAGAGTCACTGGAGCTGATGATTGTCAACAGGGCTCAGACCCTCAGCTGAAGATCTATGCTTTCTCCCAGTCTCCCTGTGTCCCCTGCAAAAGAGAAACTTTCTGAAAGAAAGGAACTCCGTTTGTGCACAATAGACTATAGACTCCTATGTCCCCACAAGACAACTAAGTTGGGTTCCTCAAGTGCCAGGCCCACCAGTGGACCCTGCCAACCATGCACAGCCATCTGGCTGTGCTGTTGGATAAAGATGGGAGACTTCTCTTAGTGGCCCACGCCCTTGGGCTATCCCCCGACAACTCTGACAAGACCAGTCGCCTCCAACGTATTACCTTGCTAACCTTCATGGTGTTCAGAGAAAACAAGCCATCTAAAAGCTTCACATTCCTCTTGTCTCTGAATATAATGAAAATTCACTTTCACAAGAAACTAATCAATAAACTTTAAGAAAATGGAGAAAATGAAGAAATTAGCCTTTTCAGGGGAGGTGAAATATAAGTGAACCACTTCAAGAACAGCTAAACTGAACTTTCACACACTGGTTATAAATCCCTGTCAGATTGGCAATGTTCTCTGTTGCTGGTCTACCAAGCTTTCGCAGTGCACTCTGCCTCCTCTGGGGCAGTGTCCTAACTTTCATCTCCCCCCGCCCCCCACCCCCACCTCGACTGGACACTTGATAGAAGAGAAGCAGGGACTCACACTTCAAATCGTTCCCCACCAACATCTGAGAATCCCAAGACATAGGAGATGCAAAGAAGAAGCAAACACATCCTTAGACTACTTGCGAATGGGTGGGGATGGTAAAAAGCAGGAAGGTGTCATAACAGCTGTGTGTTCTGGGAAGATTAATCTGGCAGCAGTGTGCAGAATGGACCTGAGAGGGGAACCGGAGGCAGAGAGTGGTTCTGAGATGTTGGCAGGGAGCCCAGAGGGAGATAAGGGCGGGAGGCACTCTAAAGGGACAGACAGATGCCACATGTCGACCCCCGCCATAGATATGTATGTGTGTTTTAATTGCAGGCAGTCACCAGTTCCTTTGGAAAGTTGGAAGCAATAGACAAACAAATAAAACATATGAATTCACTTAGAAAAAATGGTCTATTCATGTTAGTGGAGGCTCCAAGCCCTGGAGAGATGATGGCTGCCTTCCTGAATAGAATTCAAATGAAACATTTTGGAGGTTTACAGTCTACTAGGCTTCTTTCTAGATTCTCTGACTGCAGTATTCCTAATACAGTCACTGTAACTTCCTTCTCTTACCTTTTTTTCACTTTTCTACACTGCCAGACCCTATGACTTTGTCTTTCTGGGAGGTGATCAGAGCCAGCTAGGGAGGCAGGCTAGAGATATGACTAGGGTACTCGAGGAGTGGGGTGGATATTCCAGATAGAACATAGGGTACGAAAATGGAATTGAAGATTTAAAAAAAGGAAGTCCTCAGAGGAGATGAGTCTGTCAGGGGCAGAGGAATAGCAGCTTCCGGGCAAAGTCGCATTCAACCTGTTTCAGAATCTCTCTAAGAGCTGGATAGGAAAGATAACTTGAGGAAAGTGCAAGTGGAATATAACTGATATGAAGAAAGTTGTTACCATTTATAAGTGTGTGTGTGTGTGTGTGTGTGTGTGTTTGGGGCCTCCCAAGCAGTGCTTGGCAAGCCCAGCAGCAGAGCCCACTGGTGATTTTTCGCCAACCAGGCTAGCATGTCAATGTGAGGGTTTAAGGATGCAGTGAAGCTCAGGCCTTACAATGCAAGAAATTACCTGAGCCACCCCAGTGGTGCTTGGGACCCTTCAGAGTCACATCTGATGGTGCTCAGAGACCTTTAGAGCTGTACTCAGTTGTGCCTGGGAAATAATAGGGTGCCGTGATAGAATTGGAGCCTGGCTCATGCAAGACATGTGCCTTTACTCCTATACTATCTCCCAACCCCTGTCAACTTAAAAAAAATTATGGGGCTATACATGGATATACTTGATGATCCAGTGGTCATGGGCATAGGCAAGGGGAGTAGGAGTGGATATTAAGGATCAAACCAAGAATGCAAAGGCTTGGTGGTACTGGGGATTGGGTGGTAGGGATCTAGCTGAAGCTGTGAGAGCCTGGTGGTACTGGGGACAAGGAGTGGGTGGTGAGGGTAGGTGCTTGGGATCAAGCCAAAGACCTTGAATGTGCTCCACCACTTGAATCCTCCCCAGTCCTAGAATGTTGTTATCTTTTGTGATACTCTTACATGAGCAATACAAATTAAATAGTCCAAGAAGAGGAGTGCTCCACAAGAATCCACTCCTGGGTGTTCCAGAAGGACCCAGGTCCCAGGATCTTCCACGGAATGAGGAAAAGTTCAGCCCAGCCATCACCACCTCTCTTGGGGTAGATTCTGAGCTCACCAAGAAACCTTCTGACTATAAATTCCCATTTCTGGAAAACAGAGGTGGATAACCTGCCACTGCTAGCCCATTTGTGAATTGGCCTGGCACGCATGTATCCCATGAAGCATTGCCAGTCCAAACCTACATCCCAGGATCTGAAATCATAAGACATTGGCAGAAAAGATAGTACAGCATAAGGCACATGCCCTGCACAGAGTTGAGCCCAGCTGGATCTCTAGCACCATTTGATTCCCGAGTAAAGCCAGGCATGGCCCTGGAGGCCCCCAGCACTGCAACCTCGGGCCCCCACAGTGAGCCATTGGCCCTAGAATCATTGGGAGAGGGCCCTGGGCTCCTGAGCACCACTTGAGGCTCCTGGAAGTAGAAAACTGAACTCTGAACTGATTCAGCTGAGGGAGCTGCAAAACCCAGGGCCTGTGCCGGTTACAGCCAGCCTGCATCCTCTGTACATCTGTTCAGCGAGGCTGTGCGCCTGCTTGCCCCATGCTGAGTAGGGGTTGCATTTTTCAGAGAATATCACATTGAACCCCACATCCTCACTACCTAACAGTGTTTTCACTTGGCCACATTTGCTTTTTATTTTAAAGTAAACCCAGGAATGATGGGAATTTTTAAAATATAGTTATTTTCTCACATAGCCGTAGTGCCAATAACACATCTAACAAAATGATCAATAATACAACCGTACCATTGAGTATCAACTCCAAATACAAATTTCTGCATTCCCAATAATGAGTCCATACTGGTTTGTGAGCAGCATTTTTTTTCTTTTTGGGTCACATCCCGCCTCCTACAGGGGTTGCTCCTGGCTCTGCACTCAGGAATTACTCCTGGTGGCACTCAGGGGACCATATGGGATGCTGAGAATTGAACACTGGTCAATCATGTGCAAGGCAAACATCCTATCCACTGTGCTATTGCTCCAGCCCTGGCAACATTTTTTTAGAAGCCTCCAACTTCTGTCAAATATCCCAGTAAGGGAATGACCGAGTGCGAGCAGTCCACCTCATCTTCCGGTAGGCTGTTTTAATTAGAAAGAAAATGGAGAGTTCTATAAAAAAAAAATGGGGCCCAGAGGTTATTTCAGTGACTTAGAGCACCTGCTTGCAAGCTTATGATCAAAGTTTAACCCCTGGTGGCACCATATACACTAAGTGTGATTCTGACAGATCTGAGGTCCCAGGTACTGCAAGAAATTGCCAGTCACATTGCATTCAGATACTTTGATCATCACAAAAAAGGGATGAAGTTCCCAGAAAACACACCACTAAAACAGATGCAAGCACCACAACCAGAAAGTGCAACCCCTGGTGAGCACATGTGAAACTTGCAGGAAGTTCCACAACCAAAATGTGGGCAAACACCAGAGCTGAAGGATTGACCCTAGGCAACATGGAAACTGGAACATGCAAATAACACAGCCAGGTGCGTATTGCAGCCCACGGTCATCACAAAAACTTTGAGATAAAAGGAGGAGAACATGAAAATTACATAAAATAAAAATGCTTAAAAATAGTTTCCCTCTTAAAACTCCAAACAATAATAGTGAGTTTTTTGTTGTAATATTGAATGTAATCAAAGTAAAGAGAAAGTAAAGTGAAACTTATCAGCTACACATGCGGGGTGGGGGTGTGGTGGGGTGGGGGTGGTATACTGTGATTCTTGCAGCTGGAATATGTGCACTGGTGAAGGGACTGGTGTTCAAGCATTGTATAACTGAGACTTAAGCCTGAAAGCTTTGTAACTTTCCACATGGTGAGTCAATAAAAAAATAAAATTAAAAAAAGAATAAATTTTAAAATATAAAAAATTATTTAAGGTGTTGAAGACACAACAAAATCATGGTGGGTCAGAGAGTACAGGGGTTAAGGAACTTGCTTTGCATCCCTCTAACCATGATTTGACTCCCCAACACTAAAAATGGTCCCCTGAGCACTGATTCAGTCTTGAATACACAGTCAGTAATAGCTCTTAGAATAGCTGGGTGTGGCCCAACCAACCTCTACCGAAAGTAATGAAAAAATTGTTAATAGTACAAGTTAATCTTTAATGTGTATCATGTTTAGTGCTTCACATTTTTTAAGGTTTTAGATTTAAACAATTTTTGTACATAAAAAAATAGAAATTGAGCAATAGTCTAATAGCACTTGACACATTTTGTGAAAATATCTTTATTATGTAAAAAATTAATTGGTTTGGGTGCAAGGTGTTTTGTCAATCCATGGTTGGACCGCAAATGTAAGTTGGTCACAAACATAACAGTTCAGCAAAATTAAAAAGAATATTCTGAGAATGAATTAGAATTTACAATAAAGAGTAATGTGTATTTTATCACTTTAAAATTTATGTCACACACGCAACTGGCCAACCAAGTGGAAACAGAGATCAACAAATGGGACTACATTAAACTAAAAAGCTTGTGCACCGCAAAAGATACAGTGACCAAAATACAAAGACTATCTACAGAATGGGAAAGGATATTTACACAATACCCATCAGATAAGGGGTTGATATCAATGGTATATAAAGCATTGGTTGAACTCTACAAGAAGAAAACATCCAACCCCATCAGAAAATGGGGCGAAGAAATGAACAGAAACTTTCCCAAGGAAGAGATAAGAATGGCCAAAAGGCACATGAAAAAGTGATCTACATCACTAATCATCAGAGAGATGCAGATCAAAACAACCATGAGATACCACCTCACACCACAGAGACTAGCACACATCCAAAAGAACAAAATCAACCACTGTTGGAGAGGATGTGGGGAGAAAGGGACTCCTCTACACTGCTGGTGGGAATGCCAGCTAGTTCAGCCCTTTTGGAAAACAATATGGAAATTCTCAAAAAACTAGAGGTTGAGCTCCCATTTGACCCAGCAATACCACTGCTGGGAATATATCCCAGAGGAGCAAAAAAGTATAGTCGAAATGATATCTGCACTTATATGTTCATATGTATCTCATGGTTGTTTTGATCTGCATCTCTCTGGAGAGAGGCAAGGGATACTGGGAACATTGGTGGTGGAGAATGGGCACTGGTGGAGGGATGGGTACTCGATCATTGTATGAATGAAACGTAAGCATGAAAGTTTGTAAGTCTGTAACTGTACCTCACGGTGATTAATTTTTTTTAATTAAATAAAAATAAATAAATAAATAAATAAATAAATAAATAAATAAATAAATAAATAAATAAAAGAAGAGGGCTTTTTTTCTCCCGCTGGCACCATGCCTGGGCTCTGGACTCCTGAAGCAGTCCGTCCCAGAGCCCGGAATACTTCAGCCAACTAGATGGTTTCTCCCAGGCACTCACACGAGTGTCCCCTTGCCTCTCTCCTTGCTAGGTGCTGAGGCCCCAGTCCATGCTCCTCCCTAGTTCCTGCTCATTTGTGGGCAGATGAAATGATGTGAGGCCAGTGAATCTGGAATCCCACCTTTCAGTTTCTACTTCCCACTCTCCAAACTGCCTGAATAACCTGACCCCAGAGGAGCTGGGCTCCAAAACTTGAATCATTGCAGTCTGGTGTTACTAAACAAGACAAACAGAGCGTTCAGCCAGCACAGACATGGTCTTAGCAGCACAGTGAGAACGACTGGGGCCCATCTGCTCTGGCTCAGCAGCGGCTGCAGCAGCGATTGGACCCGCCTGGAGAACACACACTGATAATTCCAGGAAATGCTGGCCCTTTCCAGAACTTTGAGCAGTGAAAGTTGGAGACCTTTCTACTTTTTAGGTATATTAGGTATATGGGCCTACACTTGTGATTTTGAACCACTACTCAGCACTTATTCCAGGCTCTGGATTCACAGAAGTGCTCAGGGCATCCTATGAGGTACTGGGATTCAATTTAGGTCAGTTGCACACATGGGAAGTGCCCTACCTGCTGTACTATCTCTCGGGCCCACATGTGAGATTCTTGAAGTTGAATTTTGGTGACCAAGCCTGCCCAGTCTCTCTCCAGCTTGAGGGCCACACCCCGTGGTGCTCAGAAGTTAAACTTTGCAGTGCCCACAAGACCATGTGGCGCCAAGGATCAAATTCAGGCTTCCCACATGTAAAACATGTGTTCCAGACTGTTTAGCTATCTTTCTAGCCCACAATTCTCTCTCTTTCTCTCTCTCTCTCTCTCTCATCTATCCTGCTTAATTGCAGGATTTTAAGCTCCATAAAGATGGTATCAGCATCCATCAATAAGTACATATTAATGAATACATATCAATGAATACATAATTATCGAATAATTTGAAGAGTATATACAGACACTGTTTGGATAAAGAAAAATTGGAAACGGGACTGGAGAGATTGGACAACATTTGCCTTGCCTATGGCCAATCTGGGTTTGATCCCAAGCACCCCAAATGATTTCCTGAGATACACCAGGAGTGATCCCTGAGTACAGATCCAGGAGTAATCCTTGAGCACTGCTGGGTGTGGCCAAAAACAAACCAAAATAAAGCATCCTTTCTTAGCACCAATATTTTTTTATTACAAGCTAATAAAATGATGACTTCTTTTTTAATCTAATCTCATTGGCATATTTTAACTCCCTGGTTCTTTTTGGATATAAAAGAGGCATATCATCTGATTTTATCCCTGAGATATTTAAGATTTAGTTGGTGACAAACTCACTCAAGAAAGACAAAATCATTCTAGACAACCTGTGTGTCTCTTTAGTTCTCCAAACATGATCCTGCCTTCAAAGTACAGATGAGGAAATCTCCTCACACTGTGCATTCATCACTCATTCCTGCATTCAACCAGTCATCACTGAGAACCAAGTACAATATCCAAGAACCAGCAACAGAGCAGTCAATGAGAGAGCCAATGAGAGTTTACTTGAACTTAAACCGATCTTGAAAACTTACAAATTAATAATTAAGACAGGGAAATCTTAACGCTAAGAACTCTTGCCCACCTTTGAAACCCCAGCTCTAATGTCAGTTTATGCTGCCTCCTTTACTGCAGAGGGCTAAGTCCCTCGTCACTGTGAGTCGATACCCCTTGAGGAAGACCTCTACAGATGAAAGTTAGAATTACTCAAGCAGCTGTGTGTCTGGGAGAAAGGATGGGGCCCACAGCTGAGCATCTCACTCTTTCTTGGATGCAGGGTGAGTAGAGGTACATGCCTGTAGGCTTTGTCCTGATAGGATAGCAGACACTCAAACAAACACCACTTATCTTGTGTGGCAGAAGCTTCTTAATTTGATGTAATTCCATTTGTTTATCTTTGCTTCGATTTGCTTGCTCAATGGCTTTGAATCTCTGAAGATGCCTCTAGATTCAATGTCATGAAGTGTCCTTTGTTTTCCTCAATATTTCCTGTATTGAGGTCCTTAATCCATTTTGAATTTACTTTTGGTGAGAGAAAGGAGTCTGAGTTCATATTTTGATGCATTGTTGGATTTGATTTGCTAATATTTTATTGGAGATATTTGCACCTATATTTATTATGAATATAGGTCTATAACTTTCATTTTTAGTGATGTCTCTGCTTTTGAAATCAGAATAATATTTTCCTCATAGAAATATTTGGTAGGATTCCTGTTTCTTTGACTTTATGGAAGAGCCTGAAAAAGATTGGAAGTAGGTCTTTGAAGGTTTGGAAGCATTCACTAGTAAACCCATCTGGGCAAAGTGAATTTTTAAGAATAGATAAATTAAATAAGGGTAAGTTCTAGGCATTTGTGAGAATGAAGTGGTTTATCAGACTCTGCACACTTGGAAGTTGGGCTCACAGCCAGAATGCGATAAGGTGACTTGGGAATGTCCACACAAAACTTTGCAACATGAGAATCACTGTAGCAATTGATACCAAAGGCTGCCGGAAGGAAGTTGATATCTCAAAAGAGCCCACTCAGGAGGGTGAGGGGAAAGTTTTATCGGAGAAGGCAGGTGGTGGAGAACGAGGGGTCAGGCAGTCACAGTCCACTATAGAGAGGTCCTGCAACGAGTGAGGGTGGCTGGGATCTAATTTCAGGAGCCTGGGGTCAGAGGTTAGATAGTGCCTGGAAAGAGCAAGAGGAACAAAAGGGAGCCTGGTTCTTGGGTAAGC
This sequence comes from Sorex araneus, assembly GCF_027595985.1. Taxonomy (NCBI): domain Eukaryota; kingdom Metazoa; phylum Chordata; class Mammalia; order Eulipotyphla; family Soricidae; genus Sorex; species Sorex araneus. The sequence goes on along the minus strand of NC_073308.1, from coordinate 39,119,430 downwards.
CAGGAATTAACTCAGCGGGACTTCAACTTGAAACAAGGGATATGGAGGCTCAATGCCTTAAAATTGCAAGGAGTGCGTATTGAGAGTGCAAATATTGAAACTGCAGAGGAGATCAAGCACGGCCCCAGGGTCAGAGGGAAAAGGCTCAAATCTCTGCTAAGTGACTGTATATCTCAGTAAAGTGAGACAGAGAGAGTTGCCAAAAAGAATGAATGAGGCTAGAATAGATATCAGCCAGATTAGTGATTTTAACCTGAAGCCAAGTTTTCAAGGTTTCTTCTAGCTCACCTGAATGACTGGGAATCTTAAAAGTGAATACGTTTTGAAGAAACAAAAGGAGAAGACCCTGCAACTCTTCAGTAAGGCTTTGTGACCTGTGAATGAGATTGTCTTCTGTTGCCTATAAACCTGGACGGAAAGTTCTAGTTTCACTTTCTTCCAAACCGTTTCTGTAACTGCTTCTTACTGAAATAGTTCACTTTGCTGACCACCTTCGAATCATATTAAACTACCAAAGGAGTTGGAGGCTACTCACAAGGCCAGACTGGGAGGAGCTTGTCCAGATACATTTCTCCCCAGGTCTAGGGATCACGGAATCTGGGCCAAATGAACATGTCACTTTATTTCCCCCTTACCTCTCTTTCTCTTATTGTGATGAACAGAGATCACACACATTTTGTGTATAAAACACAAAAATAAAAAGAAAAGGCGCGAAGGCGGCGAGGCAGGCGAGGGAAGGAAGAAGGCCAAACTGGTTGCTCGATCGGTTTATTCCATGTCCATCTCCATTCTCCTCTGATTCTCCTCCTGCTTCTTTCTCCCCCATCCTAGTTCATTCTCTCTCTCTGCCTCTCTCTCCCGGCTCTCGGTCTCTCTCTCGAACTGTGGCTCTGGACCCCGTGGATCTGGCCCCCATGGATCTCGCTCCGTGGATCTGGCCCCCAACCCACTCTTACAGCCTAGTTAAATCTCCACAGCATGAGGGGGTTGGGGCATACACATAGGTGTGGTCACCATCAATAGGGTAAGGTTCCTTTCCCTTAGGGGATGCTTCTCCTAGGACTTAATTCTCTTTCAGCAGGAGGATCCACCCAAGGGCAGAGTCCCATGAATGTGTTTCTCTTCTCCTCAGCCAGCAAACATATAAGAATTCATAATATTAATTATTTTGTATGGACACAATAAGAGATGCATTAAAGCTTATAGAATTGCTCTCCTGGGGCCATCGCAATCTCAGACTACAGTGCTCAGGCCAGATCAGTCTTTCCTATCCCTGGCAGGGTCCCAGTCTCATAATTACTATTGGATCATGACAGCATTTGTCTATGATCAAGCTCTTAACTTATAGTTAAGAATTAGGCACTTTGGCCAGGCCCATCTCGATGCCAGGGTAGCACATAACTCACCGCTTGCCCTGGATCCTTCCCGTCCCACGTCGGGGACCCTACTTTGGGGTGCTAGGAACTGAGGGCAACTGAGGCTTAAGTGGAGAAAGCAGATGCCCAGGAGGGAATATCGAGGCCAATTAAGTCTTAAGTTATAAAAACATAATATTGTCTTCTTGTGTCTATACAAAAAAGACATAGCTTTAAAGTAAATTATTCAAAAGGCATAAAGAGGAGAGAAAGGTAATGTTATAATATTCAGTGTCCTAGGAAGTTCTGACCTTACCAATTAACAGAGTTTGATTAAGGGAAGAGCAGATAAACTGGTAGAATTGGTTACAGATAAACAAAAGAATGGGAGTGACTCGGGAGCACTTTGATGGGTGTGACTGACAAACCTAAGCTCCTTGGGCAAGGGGGAAAGGACAAACCAATGATATCCAACAATTTTGTGTGTGTGCTGCCAGGAATCTCAAAGTTAGTGCTGGCAAGATTATACTTCTGCATGTGAGATGGTGCCAGGGATCAAACTCGCAGCCTCATACCCATAAGTCTGGTGCTTGCCACTGAAACACATCCTTGGGGCCCCCAAAGAAGCCTTTCAAAGAACACTAAAGCATTATCACACTATATCAACTAGTCTGCTTGGATGGAAAAGGTTCTCAAGAGTGAGGGTACTGAGATACTGAGGGTATCTCAGTTTTAGCAAAACCAGAAAAGCTTCCCGTAACTGGAGACAATAGGCTCCCTACAAAAGAGCACCTCCATTTTACAGAGAGAAAATATGAGACAAGCAGTGACAGGCACGCTTATCAAAGATGACTGGAGGTTTGGGTTTTCTTTTTTTCTTTGTGGGTCACATCCGGCATTGCACAGGGGTTACTCCTGCGTCATGCACTCAGGAATTGCTCCTGGCGGTGCTTGGGGGACCATATGGGATACTGGGAATCGAACTCGGGTCAGTCGAGTGTAAGGTGAATGCCCTGCCTTCTGTGCTATCGCTCTAGCCCTCAACTGGAGGTTCTTTTAAGTAGATGTCTGGCCCCACCTCCAGTTGTCTGGCCCCTTCGTCATCAATAAATCCAGGAAGGGCCTGAGCACTTAGATTTCTACCAAGTGGTGGTACTTAGAAAGCAAGAGCTTACATTGTACTCGATGCTACTGCTGGGCCACAGACAGAGCTTCTGCTCTGAAACACTGGATTCTTCACCGCACATTGGAATCATCTAAGATTTAAGAAAATCTGAGGGGCCTGAGTCTCATCCCAGATTTTCTGACCATTGCAAGGGTTTGCTTTGGAAGCTAAAGTTCCTGGAAGATTCTGGTGTGTAAGAAAGTTTGAGACCACAGCTCTAAAAGGCTCTGCTGCTCAGAAGTGTACTGGGAAGACTGACATTTGCTTACTGATGTTCTCCTCAGGACTGCAAACAGCCCTCTGGCCTCCACAGTGCTGGGGCTGTAGTATCAGAAGACACAAGCCCTCCCTCAAGGACGCATTAAGGGGGAACAACATAAAGAAGTCCACATAAAATCACATATCATGGGGGCTGGAGCAATAGCACAGCGGGTAGGGCATTTGCTTTGCATGCGGCCGACCCCAGTTCGATTCCCAGCATCCCATATGGTCCCCTGAGCACCACCAGGAGTAATTCCTGAGTTCAGAGCCAGGAGTAACCCCTGAACATCCCCGGGTGTGACCCCAAAAGCAAAAAATAAAAATAATAATAATAATAATAATAACATATCATTTAAGTAGAAGGATGAATTGCTTGTTCTCCAAAGGTTGAATTAGTTATTGTTGGCTGTGTTTTTATTTTAACTCACCATTATTAATACCTTTAGGAGAGAATGAGAAGAATCTTTTTTTTATAAATTTATTTGCACAGAATAGCCTGGCAAGCTACCTGTGGCGTATCTGATATGTCAAATACAATAACAATAACAGATCTCATTCCCCTGACCCTGAAAGAGCCTCCAATCGTTAGGAAAGATGAGTAAGGAGAAGTTGCTAACATCTCAGGGCTGGGACAAATGGAGACATTACTGGTGCCCACTCAAGCTAATCGATGAACAATGGGATGACAGTGATGACAGATAATGATCATTTAAAAACTGTGACATTAGCAAGGAACTAGAAACTAGATGGAAGAGATTATAGGTATGAGGGTGGAAAGAGGCTGGGAGAACTGGTTTACATGGAAAAAAGATTGAGGAGGTCTCAAGGGGTACACTGAAGTAAAAGTTGGAAATTCAGGAGTTCAACATGCCAAGTGTGGGGAGAAATACACCCCAAAGAAGAGAAACTTTGGGATAGGGCTTATCACACACATTTCTGGAGAATGGCGAGTGAATGTCAATGACTGAAACAGCAACATAGAGGCAGGACCACACAAGACAGTCTGGGGTCCTAGCCAACCAGATTGACTTCTGTCCAGCAGGAGCCAGGTACAGAGAGTGAGACAAATACACAAGGACTGTCCAAGCTTCAAGGTCACCCGGAAAGCCATCAGTGAGCTCACAGGTTGCCATTTATTCACTACTCACTATATCACTCCTTTACCTGAGTTCCCAATACGTGAACCATTATCTAAGTTGACAGAGACATTAAGGACAGTTACTAAGCACATCAAAATTTCAGTGGGTACATTGAAAGTAGAGGCTGGTGTATTTCACATAGCCAATCAGTAGGCTCCCTTAAAGTAGAAAGTCATGACAATTTCCTAAACTATTTTGCACATGTTATTCTCTACATCTACAAGACCCTAAACTGTTGCATCCAATTCTTTCCTGGGCACATTTTTGCTTGCCTAGATTATATTCTTTTTCCTTTTTTTTTTTTTGGCTTTTTGAATCACACCCAGCGAAGCTCAGGGGTTTCTCCTGGCTCTGCACTCAGGAATCACTCCCGGCAGTATTGGGGGACCATATGGGATACCGGGGATCAGACCCAGGTCAGCCACATGCAAGGCAAATACCCTACCCGCTGTACTATCGCTCTGGCCCCCACTTGCCTGGAGTCACTGTATCACTGTCATCCCATTGTTCATCGATTTACTCGAGAGGGCACCAGTAACGTCTCTATTACACCCAGCCCTGAGATGTTAGCAGTCTCTCCTTACTTGTCTTTCCCAACAATTGGAAGCTCTTTCAGAGTCAAGGGAATGAGACCTATCGTTACTGTTTTTGGCATATCGAATACGCCACAGGTAGCTTGCCAGGCTCTGCCATGATGAAAAATTATAACACTAATCATAACACTAATTGCCTAGATTATATCCTAAAAAAACCTAAAATGCTTTCCCAGGGTGCTCTCCCAACCTTATGGTTATTATTAGGGGGACATTTTCCCACAGTCTACACGCAGGGAAATCCACTGAGAAAGTAATATATTGATCTCCTGGTGCATGTTCTCAGGTGCTAAAAGAATAATTTTTATACTTAAAAAATTTCTGACTGCCCAGGAACCCAGGGCCTCAATTTTCCTATCTCTTGTTGGGCTTGGATCCGCCACGTCAAAGTGTGAAATATGAAATGAAAATTGGGGGCAACTAGCCTCAGTTTCTTCATCAAAGAGAAAGAGAGTTTCAGATACTGGGAAGTCACAGAATCTGCACGCCCAACCCCAAGGTAGTTGTGATGCCAGAGGCCTAGCGGGGTGGGGGGGGCAATGCAGGGGCTGCAGCATCTTCTTTGTGCCCTGCCTGAACTGATTCACCAGATATCAAGTTACGGACATCAATATAACACCGCCTCCACTTCTCCTCAGCGGGGCTTTCTGCTGGAGGCTGTTCGAATGAGAACCAGCTTTACAGCTCCCTGCTACAAGAGCCGGAGCGCCAGGGCTGCCAGCCAGGCAAGACAGTCCCAAGCCAAGGCCCACAGACACAGGACTCCCAGGTGCACTGCCATCTGCAGCAGTTCTTCATGTTGCGCGGGGAGCTTAATCGATCACCCAGGTGGAGGTGGATTAAGTGGTTCTTGCATGTCACCGAAGACCCGAGTTGGGAGGGCAGCAGCAGGGACCGTCTGTGGAAAAACCTGTACGAGGAAGCAGGTGCCAGCTACCTCTGGGCAAGAGAAGGGTCAGCGCCTTGATGCATGCAGAAACCCTCACCAGAAAATAATTTCAGAATTCATTTGAGCTGAAACAAAATCTGTCTAGAGAGAAAATTCATATTCCTTGTGCTGTCTTCTTGGAAACTTATCTTAAAGTGTGCCAAAAAAAAAAAAGACAGAAAAACAGGAATTTTTTTTTTGGTTCGTTTTATAATCAGAGAAACAGTGCAGTATTATAATATGTGAGAAATGTGCATTTTGTCATTCAAAATGTGGTATTTCAAATATTTGGTCTTCATCCACAATTTTTTTTTTTTTTGGTTTTTGGGTCACACCCGGTGATGCACAGGGGTTACTCCTGGCTCTGCACTCAGGAATTACTCCTGGCGGGGCTCGGGGGACCATATGGGATGCTGGGAATCGAACCCGGGTCGGCTGCGTGCAAGGCAAACTCCCTACCCGCTGTGCTATTGCTCCAGCCCCTTCATCCACAATTGCTGGCTCATAACTTCAATTACTCTGGAACTATATGAATGAAATTACTTTAGGACATACCTATGGGCTGCAGCAGACTGTCTCTGGGGAACTGACCACCAGAGGGTTAGAACTTCCAGTCCCATGCCACTGGCCTCCAGAGCGGAGAGGGACTGGACACTGAATCACCACCAATAGTCACTGAGTTCATCAATCACGCCTAAGTAGAATCATCATCGTAAGAACTTAGAAGGATGGGGCTCAGACATTCTAGGGTTGGTAGGTACATAGAGGTTTGGGGGACAACAGTGCACCAGAATGAATCTAGAAGCTCTTCAGTTATTCCCCTTACCTAGCCTGATGCATCTAGCTGTTCGTGCATTATAGCCTTTGTAAAACTGAATGACTAAATGGGTTCCCTGAGTTATGTGAGTCACTCTGAAAAATTTAGAATCAACGGGTCTCTGAGATGGGAGCCCAGAGCCCCTTTGATTTATAATTATCCAATTGATCAGATGCACAAGTTCAGTGCCAGAGACATAATACGGTGGGTAAAGTGCCTTCATTGCACACAATGGACCGAGGTTTGACCCCCAGCACCTCTCATGGGGTTCCCCAAGCACTTCCCGGAGTGATCCCTGAGCACAGAGCCAGGAGTAAGCCCTGAGAACAGCTGGGAATGTCTGAAAATGAACAAACAAACAAACAAAAAGCACAGACTAGCCTGGTTCGTGACCAGTATATCCGAAGTGGAGGGTGGCTTGGGGATAGAGTCCTTTACCTGTGGAATCTGATGTTTTCTCGGGGAGATAGTGCCAGCATTGGGGTGAATTCTCAAGCACGTTGATGGTGTTGGTGTGGGAAAGCCTTCACACGTTCACCCTGGAATTGGGTCAGGGAATCCCCGTCACAGAGCCTCAGAGCAGGGCAGAACCACTTCAGATGGAGAATGGGGAGGTGGGATAAGATGCCCTGGTTCCTGTTCACTATTAACTGCCCTATTCCAGGCCCCAGTATCGTGCCTTCCTTGGGAATAGCGCGTGAGAAAGGTCTTTGTGTCAGAGAGAAGCATAGAACACATTGGCTAGGAGCTGAGGGGGCAGAACCAGGGTGAGATGAGTGAATAAGGGACTAATAACTGGGACTCCATCATGTACCCAACAAAACTATACTGACGGATCAGAGTTGGTGCTGGGAACAGAGGAGGAAAAGAGACATTAGTTCTACAAGGACACCTTTTATTTATCTCTCAGCTATCAGTGCCTTTCACTTAGTTCAACATATTCAACATATGTTTACTGATAGAAATTACTTAAGGACTTAACAAAACAAATTTAGTTAATTTATAATTTATTTAGGGCTGGAGCAATAGCACAGCGGGTAGGGCATTTGCCTGGCACACAGCTGACCTGGGTTCGATTCCTCCACCACTCTCGGAGAGCCTGGCAAGCTACCGAGGGTATCCCATCTGCACGGCAGAGCCTGGCAAGCTACCCATGGCATATTCGATATGCCAAAAACAGTAACAACAAGTCTCACTATGGAGACATTACTGGTGCCCACTCGAGCAAATTGATGAGCAACGGGATAAATTATTTAAGTATTTCCTTGATAGAGCACTCTCCACATGAAATCTCTGGGAAGAAAGGGACCGGAGAGAATGAGAGGTGAGATGATGAAGGTTTGTGGAGAAAGAGGGTTTAAGTTAGAGGATTTGAGATCTCATTTTACAGATAAGTCCCTGGGTGGATATTCCACACCGGGAGAAGCTGCCTTAAGTGAGAGTAGCCACTTCTTTCATTTTTGGGGCCACACCCAGAGATCCTCAGAGGTAACTCCTCTCTCGATATGGTCTGGCTCCGGGTACCATATGGGATCCGGAGGATTGAACCCAGGTGGACTGCTCGTAAGGCAAGCACCCTACCTGCTGTACTCTCTCCGGTCCCACGAGTCATCATTTCTTTTGGCCAGGTCAGAAAATGGGTGCTCGGGAATCTTTCATAGCGAGAGACCCATTCTCCAGTTCACCACAGACTTTTGTCCTCGCCGTGGCTGAGCTGATCCAGAAGAAACTCCCTGGGAGGTGGAGAAATACCAGTAGCTACAGAAGGTCTTGAGTAAAGCCATGTTGGGGCAGCAGAAGCTGGAGGCACAGCTAACAGAAAACAATATCGTGAGGAGGAACTGGCCTTGTTGGAAGGGTCCAATGTGATCTCCAAATTCCTGGGTCCCTTGTCGGTCAAACAGGAGCTGGGGGATGTTCAAGCCACTGAGGGGAAGAGGCTGGACATCTACATCACAGCTCAAATTATGCAACACAAATTCCCAGCTCTGGGACCT
>NC_073308.1:37728675-37813675 GCF_027595985.1 Sorex araneus | reverse complement strand
GCTACTGGCCCTGGTGCTTTGCCCTGCATCCCGGCCTGACTTGTTACCTGTTTCTGGAAGCTGGGAGGGTCACAGCCTTTGTGTGTCTGAGCCTCAATAAGTCTTTTGGGTCCACGCCTGACTGACCATCACACACACACACACACACACACACACACACACACACACACACACACAATGATGAGAGTAGTTCTGAGGAAGGCCAGAATTCAAACTCCATCAGGCTCTTGGAGCTGTCCCAACTATTGCTCCGGGAGCCCCATTTTGAGAACTCTTGGTGTAGAGTGCTCAGAGGCAGCTAAGGGCTGAACAGAAGAGTTTGCTTAGAGACCAAGAGTCTTTGGAAAGGGAGAGAATCCAGACTCTGATCTCTTGTTTTCTGAATTCAGCCAGTCCTGAGGCTGGAGCGATAGTATGGCGGGTAGGGCATTTGCCTTGCACGAGGCCGACCCTGGTTCTATCCCTGGCATCCCACAGGGTCCCCCGAGCACAGACCCAGCAGTAAGCTCTGAGCATTGCCGGTGTAGCCCCAAGCCCCAAAACAACAACAACAGAAAATAAAACCTCATTCAGCCCGTCCTGATGGACAGACACGCGGGCGACCTTCCGGCCTCTGGTGAGGATGGACACCGGGGCCCGAGAGTGGATTCTCCCTGAGGAAAGGAGACTCCAAACAGGGTCTTCAGTGTGTTTCAAGACCTGCTCCTCCATGTCTGAAGGGAGGTCCTGGGGACACCGGGTGACCCTCAGCATGCCAGCATCAGGGAGCCTGGAGTGGACCCCGTCACCTGGCCGCGGTGCCGGAAACACTGTTATCTTGGTGGGTGATGATGGGTGCCACACAGCGGGGCTGTGACCAGAAACTGACACACACGGCTAGTAGCGGGTGACTTTGGGGCCAGTGGCTGCCATGACTAAACTCACACACAGGACGTCAAAGGCCTAAAGAGGGTCCCCCTATCGGGGTCCTTGCAGGAATTTGCCTTGCAGGGGAAGAAGGCAGCAGTAGAGAGCCCACAGGGCCGGGCTGGGGACGGGGCCGGAGCAAGCTTGGACTTCAGGGCACAGCCTGAGGGATTTTCTAACAAATGCAGGGGCAGGCACTGGGGAGGGCTGGAGACGGGGATAGTGGACTTCTAAGTCGGGCAGATGGGAGATGATGGGATTTCCTAAGGATTCGCTCTGCGACCTGATTTGTAGCCTAAGCCAATGAGGCTCATTGTCGCAGGTCCTCCTTTGGTAAGTTTCTCATTGATTTCTACCTTGACCAGAGAGACGCAGTTGAGAGAACTTTCCGTGGAGATCTCCTCTCTGTCTTTCTGGTTCTCTCTTTCTTTCTGTCTGTCTGTCTGTCTATCTGTCTGTTCTCTCTCTCTCTCTTTCTCTCTCTCTCTCAATTTAGACATGGTGTTTTACAATATTATAAATGGAACTTTCTGTTATTTTGGTCACTTGCTGCCCTGCTATGTTTCTTTATATCCTGTAAAAAACTAAGGCACGCCAAGGGGCGTGTGCACTCGCGGGCTCTCCGGGCGGCTCTGTCTCACCACCCGAGTTCGGTGCTCTGGAACCGCTGTGTGTGCTGTCAGTCAAGGGCAGGCAACGGAAGGAAGAAGGCCAAACTGGTTGCTCGATCAGTTTATTTCATTCTCTCTCTCTCTGCTTCTCTCCCGGCTCTGGATCTCTCTCTGGATCTGTGGATCTGGCCCCCCAGCCCACTCTTACAGCCTAGTTAAATCCCCCCAGCATGAGGGGGCTGGAGCGTACACATAAGGTGTGGTCACAATCAATAGGGTAAGGTTCCTTTCCCTGGGGATGCTTCTCCTAGGACTGATTCTCTTTTAGCAGGAGGATCCACCCAAGGGCTGAGTCCCATGAGTGTGTTTCTCCCCTCCTCATCCAGCAAACATATAAGCATTCATAATATTAATCATTTTGTATGGACACAATAAAAAAGCATTAAAGCTTATAAAATTGCTCTCCTGGGGCCATCTCAATCTCAGACTACAGTGCTTAGGCCAGATCAGTCTTTCCTATCCCTAGGAGGGTCCTAGTCTCATCATTACTTTTGGATCATGACAGCATTTGTCTATGATCAAGCTCTTAACTTATAGTTAAGAATTAGGCACTTTGGCCAGGCCCATTTCGATGCCAGGGTAGCACATAATTCACTGCTTGCCCTGGATCCGTCCTGTCCCTCGTCGGAGACGAGTTTTTGGGGGTGCTAGGAACTGAGGGCAACTGAGGCTTAAGTGGAGAAAGCAGATGCCCGGGAATGAATAATATTCGAAGCCAATTAAGTCCCAAGTTACAAAAGCATAATATTGTCTTCTTGTGTCTATACAAAAAGGACATTGCTTTAAAGTAAATTATTCAAAAGGCATAAGGAAAGGAGAAAGGCAATATTAACTTATAATATAAATTCAGTGTCCTAGGAAGGTCTGACCTTACAAATTAGCAGAGTCAGATTAGGGGGAGAAGCTGATTAACTCTTTTTGGGGAAGAGAGCATAGAGAAGTGATTACAGCTAAACAAAAGGATGGGAGAGATTCGGGAACACCTTGATGGGTGAGACTGGGGTAAGCCTAAACTCCGGGGAAAACCGGGACAAGCTCCTTGTGGCAAAGGGGGGAGAGGACCAAGTAATGTCATCCTACAATATCCCGCATATGTCATTCTCATTCTCTGTCTGTCCCTCTCCTTCTGACAACTTCATGCAGCGTGATAGTCCCCAGCTTCATCCACATAGCAGCAAATGCATGATTTTATCTTTCCTTACAGCTGAGAAGTACTTCATTGTGCATATTTACCACAGTTTCTTTATCCAGTGCCTGGACACTTAAGTAGCTGTGAGCCGTGCTGCTATGAACATAGGAGTGTAAATGGCTTTTCTGAATAGAGCTTTTGAGCCCTTGGGGTAGATGCCCAGGGAGGAAAAAAAAAAAAAACTAGGAAACTGAATTTCTAGGTTTTTTTTTTTTCTTGAGAAATGTTCATACTATTCTCTAAAAAGATTAGACCAGATTCTGGCTGTTGTGAATAGTGCTGCAATGTACATAGAAGTGCAGATGTTTTTCCTGCAGTGTAATTTTGTGTCCCTGGGGTGTCGTTCCAGAAGTAGTATTGTTGGGTCATATGGAAGCTCATTTCTATGTTCACTGAAACACTATTCAAAATAGCCAGAATCTGGAAACAAACCTAGTGCCCTTGAACATGACTAGATATAGAAACTATGGTATATTTACACAGTGGAATACTACGCAGCCACCAGATAAAATGAAGTCATAAAATCTGATTATAAATGAACAGACATGGAGAGTATCAGGCTGAGTGAAATGAATCAGAAGGAGAGAGACAGACACAGAATGAGTGCACTCATTTGTGGGCTTATAAAGAAACCTCATATGAGACTAACACCCACGGACAGTAGAAACAAGGGCCAGGAGGACTGGTCCACGGTTGGAGGCCTGCCTCGAGCACTGGGGGAGAAGGAAGTTGGGATAGAGAAGGAACCACTATGACAATGATAGTTGGAAATGATCACTCTGGATAAGAACTGCGTGCTGAAAGTAGGTAAAGGAACAAATATGATAACCTCTCAGTATCTGTATTGCAAACCGTAATTCCCAAGAGGAGAGAGAGAGGGAGACAGAGAGAGAGAGACAGAGACAGAGACAGAGACAGAGACAGAGAGACAGAGACAGAGATAAGTGCCTGCCATGGAGCCATGGAGGCAGGCTGGTGGGGGAAGGGTGGCAGAAGGAAAAATAAGAACATTAGAGGTGGAAAATGCACACTGGTAGTGGAACAGTGTTGGAACATTGTATGACTGAAACCCAGTCATGATCAACTTTGTAACTGTGTATCTCAAGGTGATTCAACTTAAAAAAAAATTCGACCAGGGATGGCGCGATGCACAGTGGGTAGGGTGTTTGCCTTGCACACAGCCGACCTGAGTTTGATTCCCAGCATCCTATATGGTCCTCCGAGCACCACCAGGAGTAACTCCTGACTGCATGAGCCAGGAGTAACCCCTGTGCATCACCGGGTGTGACCCAAAAAGAAAAAAAAATTCGACCAGCCGGCATTGCCCCCAGGAGTGGATGAAGACCTTTCCCCACAGCCCCTCCAGCACAGCTGCTGTTCTCGGGTCCTGGTCGAGTGCCAGTCTCTGCAGTGCGAGATGATGCTCCTCGTTGTCTTGCCCTTCCCGGGTAAGAAGTGATGCCGAGCGTTTTCTCATATACCTTTTGGCCATCTGTCTGTCTTCTCTGAGGAAGTTTCTCTTCATCTCTTCCTGCCACTTTTTGATGGGTGCCATGACTGATGTTAGCCAATGGAAGGGCCGAGATCGAGGTACTGAGCACAGCTTGGTGTGCGACCCTGTCTCCTCAGCCTGCCCCAGGCTGTTGAAGATGATCCCATGAACGTCGGCTGCCAGGGAGCAGCTGGGGGAGGGGCGACAGGGAGGTGTCCCTCAGGCCCAGGGGACCCCGTCCTCACGCCCGCCACCCCTCAGACCCACCTCCACTCCCAGCCCACAGTGCCTGCTGCTTGTCTCGGTGACTGCAGAGTGTCCTTCTCTAGCTGCCCACCTGGCAGTGCCCGACCCCTTTCTGGATGAGACCCCCACCCCTGACACCCGGCACACGCCCTTCAGGTGGGGTGTCATTTCTCCCGGCGACCCTGCAGCCAGTGCTCAGACTTGTTCCCAGCACACACAACTTCTGCTCGGCTGGTGTTTCTCAGGGGGACACAGCGGCCCTCTCTCTTCTTAGACTTAGCGCCTCACTTGGTGGGCAAGATAGATTCCTACCTCCACGCCCCGGAGGAGATTATAGTCAGAGGCTGGGCTGGTTTGGGTTTTTTGTTTCTTTGTTTGGGGGCTACACAGCTCAAGGCTCACTCCTGGCAGTGCTCAGGGGACCGTGTGTGATTCCGGGGATCAAACAAGGCAGCTACCTTACACACTATATCTTCTCCCCGCCCCCAGATTCTTATAGTGTCCAAGTAAGGCATGAAAGCTGGGCGCTGAGCCTTGAATGCCTGGTACTCGGCACACCCCCAAAGCATTAGCACTGAGCCTGCCCGCCAGAGGAACTCCTGATTAGGAGTGGGGGGCTAGCGGGGGCGGGGGGCACTTCCACCTGCAGGGAGCTCTAACCTGCCTCAGGAAGCCCAGAATGAGAGTGAATGAATCAGCCAGTAGCTGCGGCCACTACCAGTTTCTATTCGTGGTTGGGAGAGCAAGAGCCCTGGAAGTACAAGGTGAAGCTGCCCTGCGGCTCCCGGTCCCACCCAAGGGGACCCAGGTCAACAGCTGATCTCACACCAGGTGCCGGAGCAGAGAAGGAGCCACCCCTGCCTGCACAGGCCAGGCCTGCCAGGGGAGAGAGCTCTGGCGCCAAGCAGGGCAACTGTGGAGAGGACCATAGGCAGCCCTCCGCCCAGAGACGGGGCAGGACGTGAGGAGTATGTGCAGGCCATGCCCGGGAACTGGCCTGTAAACTGGATGGTCACTGGGGAGCTGACTCTTGCCCTGGGACTGGAAGAAGAAAGGCCTTTGGTGCAGAAGGGACTGAGAGGGGTCCTTTCGGATGGGAGAGGGCAGGGCAGAGGTGTTGGGGGACTGGGAGAAAGAAGAAGGCAATTGCTCAGAGAGAGCTGGAGACTTGAGAGCCACACACACATGCACATATACACATGCATATACGCACACACATGTGTATATGTAGAGATGCACATATACACATGCATGCACACATGTGTGTGCACATACACGCAAATACGCGTACTCGTGCATATACGCAACCATGCACACGTGTATATGCATGCACACAGACACATGCACATAAGCACACACGTATCCAGGTGCGTGCATGCAAACACATGTATATACATACACATGTACACATGCATGCACATACATAAACATGCACAGACAAGGGCACACATCCCATGCCTGGCCTGCGCCCTGGTCCCCTCTGCTCCTATTTACAGGGTAGAAAGCTGCTGCTTTGTCCCTGCCCTCAATGGTGGGTCAACTCTGGAACCAACAGACTTTGGGGGGGGTAACGGGGAGGGGAGGACCTTCGGACTAGGAAGCACTGGGGGCCATGAGCACGGCTTTCCCACTGAGGGACAGCAAGGGCGGGGATCTGGGCCCCGTGACCATTCAGAACAGAGGCAGGTGGGGGAGGATCGCTGAGACGGAGACAGAGGTCTGGGGCTGTGAAAGGCGCAGGGTGCTGTGGAAGACAGCACAGGGCAGCCTCGCCGTTGTTATGGCAACACAGACACATCCAACTGCGCAAACCCACGTGGGGTGTGCGTGTGTGTGTGTGTGTGTGTGTGTGTGTGTGTGTGCATGCGCGCGCTAAAGCCAGAGTCCCCAGAATGAAAAGGAATGAAGACCATGTCATTCAGGTGCAGGACCACCTTCATCCTGGCTGGGCATTGCATGGGGCAGAGCGGGGGTGGGGGTCCAGGAAGCCCCTGCAAGAGGCAGGAATGTGCTTTTTTCCAAGGACAGCGGTCCCCTTGGAGCAGACAGAGGTATGCCTGCCTGTCAAGTGTTTGCTTCCAGAAAGAGAGGTGATGGCCTTGCTGGGGTCAGTGCCAGGGGTGACCAGGGTGTAGGGAGCAGGCCAGGGGTCTCCTTCAACTCTGCCCACACATATCCCAGGAAGCCCCAGGCCCCACCCATCTCCCACTGGAAGGGACTTGGGCTCCCCCTGGGTGGGGTCCAGCTGGTTGAGCTCTCAACTGGGGCACGGGATCTGGGGTCTGGCCTCTATGCACTGTCCCCTCTGCTGGGACCATCCCCCAGCTCTCCTATCCTTCCTTGCTGGCTGCCCCTTCCCCACACACCAACCATTTGTTCCCCGCCCTGCTCTGCGTTAGTCCGTCTCCTTCTCCATCCTGGCTCACCCCACCTGCCTCTCTCTATTTCAATCGATACCGGAGCCAGAGGAGCAGGTGGAAAAGTACCAGGCGGGGCCTGCGGGGAGGAAGCTTTAGTGGGAGCCATTTCCCCGCCTGCCCTGTGGAGCCAACAGAGTCCGAGGGGCTTCTCATAGGAAGCAGGTCCCCCAGGCACACGGGCCCTCCGTGTGGGCATTGCCAACTCGGCCCCTTCCTGGCAGGGAGACAGAGCTCGGGAGAGAAAAGGGGTCATGCTGTGCCCTCGGTGTCCTGCCGCAGCTGTGGCCCCAGCCCGGGGAAGCCGGGACATGCTGACTCGCTGATTATCTCCCCAGGAACCCGAGGGTGTCCCCACTGTGGTGGAGCTGGAAGAAACCGCCTCCCAGAGTCGTGCCGGGATTCGCGTGGGCAGGGAACCCCCGCCAGACCTGCTCAGAGCCAGGCCGGGAGGAGGAGGAGGAGGAGGTGGGGCCCCGGGGTGGTGGGGCTGGGGGGTCAGGAACACTTTGTTCAAAATGGAAACTTCAGTGGGCGGTGAGGAAGGGCCTCTGCTCTCCCGCTGTCTGCCAGCAGAGCCTGCTCGGGCGTCGACACCCCACGGATAAGAGCGGAGGCACGGGCTGCAGAGGGGCTCGAGGGCTGAGTGCTCAGTACAGGCAGGAGCCCCGGCTTCGACCCCCAGCACTGCGTGGCTCCCCAGGCAATGCTGGGAATGACCCCCTTAAGCACCTTGCCAAGAGTCCCCAAGGAAAACAAAAAAAAAAATTAAAACAAAAACCCAGAAATCACATTCCTAGATGCATCCCTGACCCACATTTCCTTGTGTCTAGGGGTTACTGCCCACCGAGGACCCCCCCATACATGGGGGTACCTTTACTTGGCACAGCCTAACCAAAGGGTGTCTCAGGATGTGCCCTGGGGCCCCTTAAGGAACCGTGGGCTCAGGACAGCTCCCCAAAATAGAACCAGATTTATAACCCAAATTGCCTTCAAGCATGGGTACCAGGTGGGCTGTGGGGTACAGAGTAGGGCTGTCACCCCAAGACCTCCGAAGCCAGTGCCCCACACCAGGAACCGAGGAATTTAGAGAGTCTAGGCGGTGGGTATAGTCAGTCAGCCAGTAGCAGCCGGACCTGGGACCGTGAGCACATGAGTGTGTGTGAGAGTATTTAAATATGCAAGCGCACCTGTGCACATGTGTGCCAGTGTGCAGACATGAGCGAGTATGCACATATGAGAAGTGTGTGCATGTGTGTATGTGCAAATGTGAGTATGCGTACATATGTGTCCATGCACATGTGAATGCACACGTGAATGTGCACCTGCTACTGTGTTCACGTCTGTATGTGAGCATGTGCGTGTTGGTATATGACAGGACCGAGCAGCCCCCAGAGTGCAGAGGAGAGGACCGGGCCGGCACGCTGCAGAGAGAGCAGGGACCTGGACACTCCTTCCGTCTGGGCTCACTGCTGCCCGGGCCTTGGGCACAGAGGCTTGTGGCGGCTGCTGGGGCGCTAGTCATTGCCACGCACTTGACTCCTCGGAGCTTTCAAACCTCTGATGTCATTTGATCAGCCCAGCAGCCCACAAGTTCTCTTCCCTGACTCCCGAGTAAGTGCTCTGACTCAGAGATGATAACGTGACTGACTGAGGTCACACAGCTCATCCGATCTGACAAAGAACTCTTCAGAATGTTCCCAGCCGGTCGGAACGCCTCTCCGTTGGCGTTCAGTCCAAGGTGGCCGGAGGAAGAGCACGACCCTCAGCAGAGTGTGTGCTCTGTGTGTTCGAAGCTCCACATTCAGTCACGGCAAGTGACACCTTGCTTTGTGGTTCAGGAGTCTCAGCCTCAGCAGGGCCAGCCTTGGTCTAAATGAGCCCCGAAACTTGCCCCTCGAAGACCCACCCCTGGGCTCCGGCCAGGGCGGGAGGCTGTGGGCAGCTGCCCTGTGGGAGAAGAGAATAAAAGGACGACTGAGATGCCACGCAGGAAAGCTGCCTCAGATTCGTGACTGTCGTGTGGCTATAACCTGTGTCAGTTCACATGCTCTCAGGCATGCACGCACACGTACACACACACACACACACACGCATACACACACACACACACACACACACACACACACGCACCGCTGGGGCGGTCACTCTCTGCCTTCGATGTCCCTGTGGCCTGGCCTGCACCCAGAGAGAGACGTCCAACCCAGAAGGGGGAGGAGCTCTCCCCACTCCTAGACGGGACACAGAAGCAAACCCATAACCCTGCTGGAGGGAATAGCCGGCTGTGCCAGGGCTGGGGCAGGAGCCGGGAAACCCCTGGCGGTGCGGAGCCCCCTCGGCCCCTCAGCCTGCAGCCTGTGCCGAGCACTGTGGGCTGGACTTGAAGCCCTCAGGCGTGGGTCCCCGTCAGGCATCTGCCCTGCCAGGGGGAGCAGGTGGGTGTGGCCGACCACCCTCTCCCGCGGGCTCTTTCCCCACCACTGAGGGCTCAGACACGCGCTCTGGGCAATTCGGACAGAAGCCAACACCTCCGGCCTCCGCCCGCTCACGGCTCTCCCTCCCTCCCCGCTGGCCTCGTCGGAGATCTCCCGGACATCGATCTACATCAAGCGCGCGCAGACCCACCTACCTCGTATCCCTGGGTTTATGCTCCCTGGGCTCCAGTTTCCGGCTTGTAATTTGGACCGCACTGAAAAGATATAAACATCTCTCCAGCCCGAGGAGCCTCTGAGGAGCCTGCAGCCGCTCCCGGCCCGCCGCGAGGAGAAACGGCACCAGGGGGCCGAGACGCCCTCCAGCACTGCCCCCTGCCCAGGGCTGGGGCTGGCGCTGGCGGGGCGCTGGCGGGGCACTGGCCTGCAGGGGTGCACGCGGGGAGGCCAGGGGGTGGGGGTGCTGCTCCTCGCCGCTCCCCGGCT
This sequence comes from Sorex araneus, assembly GCF_027595985.1. Classification (NCBI taxonomy): domain Eukaryota; kingdom Metazoa; phylum Chordata; class Mammalia; order Eulipotyphla; family Soricidae; genus Sorex; species Sorex araneus. Next base: position 37,803,836 of record NC_073308.1, on the reverse strand, counting down.
TCTGGGCTTTACAGCCGGACACCTAATTTATAAGCTGTTTTTACTGCTGCTGTCAAACAGCCACAAACCAGAGAAATAAAGTAGCCAGAGCAACAATGCCTCCCGTCCACCGGGGCCTGCCCGCCTGTCTGCCGTCAGGGCCTCCTTTCTTCGGTGATGGACTCCCTCGGGGATGGCAAGGGTGGGGGCCCCCCTGAAGCTCTTGTGGGGTGCCTGTTGCTCCCCAGCTCCCCAGAGCAATAATGGAGACCCACTGAGCCTCACTGCCCCCTGGCCAGGCGGGCCCGGACACGCTCTCCAGCCCGTCTCTGATGCTGCGTGGAGAAAAGCCAGTGCCGTGGCCACGGGGCTGCGCGTGGCCAGGACGCCCCAACATCACCGTGCAGCACCCCACCTCGGTCCCCCACCCTCGCCCTCCTGGCAGCCTCCGGGTTCGCGCTGAGCTGGACAAGGCTCTCCTTTGGGGGAAGTGGAGCCAACGGCAAAGCCGCCTTCCCGCGACGTTGGTGCCGCCTTGTCCCTCGAGCGGGGCCTTAGTGGGCAGGGGACAGAGACGCAGGGGAAAGACCGAAGGGTTGTGGGAAGAGGGGGGGTTAGGCCTGGAGGGGGCTCCCCAGGGGGAGCACGAGGCTGTTCTGGACCCTCCCGCTGGCCTCGAGTCCCTGCCTCCTCGGCGGGGGAAACGTGGAGACGTGGTCACGGAGCTCTGGGGAGAGGCGCTCAGGAGCGTGGCACCGTGGTGGCGGCCACCAGGGGCTGAAGACGGAGATCATTGTCCCTGGCCAGACAAGAGGAAACAGCAACGTGAGGCCACAGAGGACCGGGAGGTCATGGCAGCTCACGGCCACGTCAGCTGTGGTTCAGCACCAACGGCCACAGCAGACCCACGGCCAGCCTGTCTCCAAGGCTGACCCAAGCTCCTCTGAGCCGCTCTCCTCAGGACTGTCCACCTCAGTAGCCTGTGCCGCTCAGTCTGGGCACCGACGAGCCATAGAAATCCTCACCAGGCCTTCCCGGGCCCCCGGGCCCAGCAGCACTCACTTGGCACCATGCCCACCACGGCCCAGACCCCCTCACGCAGAGTCATCAGGAGAGGCTGAGACTCCCTCAAGGCCCAGGAGAAGGCCAAGGTGGAGCTAGACTGTAGAACTGGCGTGCAGACCCTGTGGTGACATGCAAGCACTGGGGCTCCCAGCCTACACCCCTGGCGTGGCCAGCAGAGCTGAGCTTGAGACAGGGGCCCAAGGTCTGCAGGCCCCTGAGGCGTGGCACGAGTCAGGCGTGGCATGAGTCAGCGTCAGTCGGAAGAGGGGCTCAGAGCAGAGGAGCAGAGAAACGGCTCATAGGACCCTTCGTGGCGGACGCTTCGCTTTGTTCTCTGGAAGAGCAAGACTCCAAGAAAGCAGGTCGCCAGCCCTAGGGGGCATGGTTGCCCCTTGCTCTGCGCTCCCAAGGCAAAGTCTCTGATTCTCTGATTCTCGGGCACTGGAGGTCCCAGATACAGAATAAGGTGAAATCCTCACCCTTCTGGAATCCACCCTTTGGGAAGCGGGACACAAATAAGAAAAGATAAATGACTGCTCAAGGCAATGTCAAATAAGCCTCGGGTGTGTTCCAACCGGGAGGGCTCATCGGATTGGATGGAGTACATCAAGGAAGGCTTCACAGAGAAGGTGGGGGCTCCCGAAGGGCGTTGAAGAACAAGATTTTTTTTTTTTAAGGGAAAGATAGGGAAGGCCAGTCCAGAAGGCAGGAATAGAACAGACCCAGTGTGCAGGGAGACTGAGCCCCACGTTTACATCTTGTCACTCCCTCATCTCTTTCTTAGCCTGATCACTCACAATTGGAGGGTGGGGGAGAGAGGCGCCAGCTACCTGTCCAGCACGGTCTAAAGTAAAGGGGAGAGATGGAGCACTGGGGATCATGGAGCGGGATGAGGGAAACTGAGGGCCAGTGAGTCAAAAATGCTTCCCATCGCACTCCAGAGCAGGACTGGCAGAACGGGCACCCCCTAGCCTCTCCCCTCCCCCGCCCAGCCTCGTGCAGGGAGGAGTTAGCGGGAGCTCCTGGTACTTCCAGATCCCAGACTTGGTGCCCACATCAAACAGCAGCAAGTGCCGAGCTAATTAGATTCAGGGCGCTCCTTAAACGTGAAGGTGAAGCTGATTGCGCTCAGGATAATCAAATAAGCAAAATAAGTTTATAGTTCTACTTCACAGAGTAGGTAATCCACTTAGCACACAATACCCTCGGATGAGGCAGAGGCTGGAAATACCGAGAGCTCCCAAATGAGATTAAAATGTTCTGGGGGAAATAGATTCATTGCGAGCAGGTTAGGAGAACCCAGACGTCTGGGAATGCTGCGAGAAGTCTGGCCCGCGACCCCACCTCAACCCCGGGCTGGCGGGTTTAGACCAGCAACTGGATACTGGGTCTGCCGTGAATCAGACCCTACGACTGGACATCGAGGTGATTGATGCACAGAACTAACTCCCTGAATTTCACCAACAGTTCCACACTGGCGTGTGTCTCTCTCGGCACACGTGGGTGGGTGTAAACACAGCCACCATCCAGACCCCACACCACCCTCAGACTCGAGTCAGACTGCCCCGCCTCCCCACACCCTGGAAACTGCTCGTCTCCATCTGTACGGTTTTATCATTTCAAGAATGTCTTATAAAGGGAGCCACGCAGTAAGTGACCTTTAGAAATTGGCTGTTTTTCTTTGTCATTCAGCACAACGTCCTGCGATCCCCTCCAAGCTGCCTGCACCAGGATCTCGTCCCTTTTTCCTATTCGGTGGTCTCGAAGGACCCAGGGGCCACTATTCACGCACTGATTGGGGTTGTTTCCTACTTGGGGCTACTACAAATAAAGCTGCTGTGGACATTCAGGGCATTCTGTGGGGACCTGAGTTTTCATTTCCTTGGGAAGGTGAAGGCTAGTGATCAGTGGTCAGTAGAACCTTTATTTTTGTTTGTTTTATTTTATTTAGGTGGTCACACCCAGAAACTGCCCCCAGGGCTGTGGAATCCCACAAACGGCCAACACCCAGAGACTATAAGACCAAGCTCCCGGAAGAGAGCGACGCAGTCTCTTGTCCCCACACCTGGCTGTCTTCACAGGGGCTCCTCGGAGGAGGTGGGTTGAGTTTCCCTTCCAGCCCCGAGCAGAGCCCCCGCAACCGAGGACCTCCGGAACCCAGCCACAGCCATGCTCAAGGCCCCTCTCCACGCTTTCGGATGAGACTCATGCATGAAGGAACTGGCAGAGGAACCCAGGTGTGCGGGACTCAGGGCGAGATCTCCAAGCCTGCTCGGATCGGGACTGAGCCTCTTCTGCCCAGATTCCCCATGTTCCGGTAGCTAAGTGGTCACACCCAGAAACTGCCCCCGGTGACGTGTAATCCCACCAACAGCCAATATCCAGAGACTATAAGACCAAGCTACCGGAAGTGCACGGCTGGCCGCGCAACTTCTTATAGCCTAATTCTCCCCTTTGGAGAACCTGGCAAGCTACAGAGAGTTTCCTGCCCACACGGGGGAGCCTGGCAAGCTCCCCATGATGTATTCATATGCCAAAAACAGTAACAATGCTGGGTCTCATTCCCTGGCCCTGAAAGAGCCTCCATGCGGCGCCATTGGGTAGGACGAGTACAAAGAGGCTTCTAAAATCTCAGGGCTAAGACGAATGGAGACAGTACTGAGACCACTTGAGAAAATCAACAATCAACAGGATGATGATGATGATGATGATGATGATGATGATGATGATGATGATGATGATGATGATGATGATTTGGGTTTGGGGGCCACACCTGGTAGTAGTGCTCAGGAGTTACTTCTGGCCCTGTGCTCAGGGATCACTCCTGGTAGAGTTCAGGGGATCATGTGATGTTGAGCCTCATTTGAGGCTCAGTCATACATAAGACAAGTGCTATACCCACTGCACTATCCAGCCCCACGGTGGATGCTTCGTTTTCAAGAGACTGAACATGGAGCCAGAGAGGTAGTACAATGGGTAGGGCTCTTGCCTTGCATGTGGCCAATCCAAGTTTGATTCCCTGCCCCCCATATGGCCCTGTGAGTTTGCCAGGGATGACTCCTGAGCGCAGAGCCAGGAGTAAGCCCTGAACACCACTGGGTGTGGCCCAAAAACCGAAAATAAATAAATCTTTGAAAAAAAGAGAAAAGAAACTGAACACGAACAGAGTGTCCACCGAGTCTAGGCCGGGGCCAGGGCTAGGGGAGCAGCAGCTCCTCCTCACCCACCACACGACGAGGCCAGGGGACTCGCCTTCCACTGCATCAGAGGCAACTCGGAGAACAACTACCCCCTGGTCAGCACTGCTCAAAGCAGTCTGGGAGCACAAAGCTTCGCTCCTGAGAGCAGGAGGGCGGGGCTGGGCTCCCCAGAGGAATTTAGGGGCCTTATCCTGTCCCCGTGTTCCAGGAGCATGATGAGAGCCCCACGGACTGTCGCTCTAACTCTGGACTCCCAGGGGGAAGGTGTTGCCAGGCAGAGGGAGCTGCACCCTTCACCCCCTGCCTCCACAAATCTGGTGAGCCTCGCCGTGCCAGGCCTGTGACCCTGCCAAAGTAGGCTGACATCTGGGCAACTGGTCACCCCCAGGAGAGCCAAAGCTAATTCTGCAAACCAAGAGGCCCGTGAGGGCTGTGACAGCAATCTCTCTACCAGCTGCGGGCAGGGGAGGGGCAGGCAGCAGGAACTGTGGGGCGTGGCGGTGCCAGGCCCCAGGCACCAGCTCTGTGCAGAACTCCTGGTGACCACACTCACGGTGCATACAACATGTCTTTCCCAGATTCCCCGCTGGGCTCCAGGGTGACCACACAGATGTGGTTCTCTATGAGAGTGACTTGGACAAAGGACATGTCGGCTCTAGCAGGGCCAGAGAGATTGTGCAAGGGTTTAAAAGCATGCCCTAAATGTGACACCAGCCTGGTTCGCAGAGCTGGAAGGTCTCCCTTGGGAGCCCCCTCCATAAATAAAAACTATTAAAAAAATTTTTTTAAATTATGAGATCCTTGGGTGGGAGTCATGGTACAGTAGGTAGGAACCCAGAGCCAGCCTGGGTTCCATCCCTGGCACCATATGTGGTCTGATGAGCCCATCACGGCTAGGAGTAAGCCCTAAACACAGAGGGTGTGGCCCAAAATCAAACACAATAATGTTTTTAATAAATACGAAAGCAAAGGAGTTCCTTGATAGCCTGCATTTGGCATGGCCAATGCTTTTCTGACTTCTCTATGAGTATGAGGGCTGTGATGTGGGGGGTTCCCCAACAAGGCGGGGTGAGGAGCTTACTCTCCAACTTGAAGTCCAAAAGATAAATAGAAAAGGTGCACTCAAAATGATACTGTACTTTCCCATTTGAATAATAAATTGCCTTATTTGGGAGAGGGGTGTTATTTGGCCACACCTAACAATGCTCAGGACTTTCTACTCCTGGCTCTATGGTCAGGGATTACTCCTGACTCTGTGCTCAGGAAACCATATGCAGTGCCAGGAATTGAATGGGGGTTGGCCACATGCAAGGCTATCTCTCTGTACAACCAAAGTGGCCCCACTTTTCTGTAATGACTCGAATAAGTCCAGCTGAATAAATGGTCTGAGCTAGTGCAGACAAACAGGAAAACCTTCTCAGTGAGGGAACATTCTGGGCAAGACTGGCAGAATCATCAAAAACGTCTGAGCTACTTTTTTATATTTGTCACAAGGAGCGTGTGAGTCAAAGGGAAAGTGTTTGAACACCTGGGTAGGGAGTTGCCATGTTCATGGGGTCCCACCTATGTTCATAAGTGAAAGACCCTCTTCCAAGTCACCCCGGGGCCTCAGATGTCACAGCCCTTGCTCCAAGATGCCCTTAGGGACAGTAACTAGGTCCCCCTTTCTCTGGAGTTTGTGCCAGGAAGGAAGCAGTCCCTCTCCTTTCAAGAACAGGTTGGAGCCAGCCCTGGCTGGAAAACTCCCTCTATTAGGGCTGGAGCGATAGTACAGCAGGTAGAGCTTTTGCCTTGCATGTGGCCTACCTGGATTCAATCCCCGGCATCCCATTAAGGTCCCCCGAGCACTGCCAGGAGTGATTCCTGAGTTCAGAGCCAGTAATAACCCCTAGGTGTGACCCAAAAAGAAAAAAAAGGAAAGAAAAGAAAACTCCCTCTGTTGGTGAATTTCTCAGAGGCTGGTGAGGGTCCTGTTCTGTGTCCGTTGTACCCTTGGGCAAATCAAGTAATCTGGGGTCAGAGAAATGAGGGTGTGGGAGACACAGGGTCTCCATTGCAAAAGCCCTCACTTACAGCATCCAGCCACCCTGAAAATGCTCTAGACCTCAATCAGTGGAAAAGGAGCAAGATCAGCTTCTTTGTCCTTAAAGAAGAAGAAGAAGAAGAAAAAAACATACATTCCAGATAATTTCGCTGTGATGAAAGAGAAAGAAGAGCTGAAGTAGCAAAGGAAATAAATTAACGCCATCTCAGCTAAAATCACACACAATTAAAACCTGGATCTGAGTGTACTTTCCTGTGCAGAGAGAGCATCTTGAAAATGACAGGCATTAGTCATCCGCCCCAGCCACTGTGCCCGGGGAGGAGAGCGCCCCTCTGCCACCATGGGGAGGGAGGAACTGAGGGGGTGCCAGACCCGGGGTCTCCGCCTCCACTTCCCGGAGCCTGAGAGCCACCCCCTCCTCTGTGATAGAGCTAAGCCCAGTGGGAGATGCCTTGGCCATAGCCTTGCATGTGGGTCCCATGCAGCAGAGGCCGGGGAGGGGACTGTGGGGAACAGGAGAGGACCCCCTCCCTACCAGGCACACCTCAAGTCAAAGGCAAGGCTGAGCCCCTATTTCTTGCCAGTATTGAGCCTATAAGGAGCCTGGAACTGGGGTCCTCCATCAGAGCAGGGCCCCCTCCAAGGCGAATTCTCACACTTCTCCTTCCTCTCCTTTTGATGCTTCCAGAAAGAAAAGAAAGCCTCCACCACCGATGCAGGGAGGGGACCCCAAACACAGCCTGCGCCCCGTTGCCCCACACAGGGGGCTGGGGCCGGGCTCACTCTGTCTCCAAAGAGGAAGGTATGGTGGCTGGTGGCCGGGGCAACGGGATCAAACGGAAGGACGAGCTTGCTGACCTTGGCGATTTTAATCCCTTTGACAAGTGGCTGTTAGTACTGTGGAGTCGCTCTTCCCTGAGAGGCTGAGGATTGGGGAGGAGGGAAAATCAGGGACGGCACCTGAGGCAGTGAACCTGAGTCCTCTTAGCCGGGAGAGTCATCATTGGGGACCCCCTAAGGAACTCAGCTCACCCCAGCTTACCCCGGCGTGCAGGACAGGGGCTGAGGATAAACTACAGGGACATGCTACCCCGGCCTGAAGGACCGTGTCACCTCGGCAAGGGGTAAGGCAAAATCAGGGCCCTCCACAGCGTAGGATGGGGAGGCAGGGCTGGGTGTCACATGGGAATGTAAAGACCACCCCGGGGTCTGGTGAGGGCCAAAGCACCCACCCCCAGGTCTGGTGGGGGCCAGACCACCTACCTCTGGGTTGAGTGAGGGCATAATTGGGGCCGGGCGGGGGCTGGGGAGCAGGGGGGAAGACACGAGGCCTCAAGATTGGTCACTTGTGTAAGACTCGCTGGTCACCCGTCCGCCTCAGTGCCCCATATGTTTCTAGATGAGAGCAGAACAGCCCTCACGAAGCTGAGTCCCCGAGGGGTCATCTGGACTCATTAGTTCTTACCGATTCACTTCTCCTGAAGCCCATGGAGGTGAGACGGGAGGACGAAATCAGATAGAACCGAAGCCCTCAATCGATAGCACAGTTTGAGCCAGGGCCGACTCAGACATTTACACAGCCTGAGCGCTGTGGGAGCACTCTAAGGCACCCCACACACACACACACACACCCTAGGGACTGGGAGGGTTGTGCATTGAGTTTTCGGGGACCCCCAGAAAAAGTTACTTTTCAAAGTGTGAGTGCAAGTAAGTATGCACTGTAGCACTGTCATCCCATTGTTCATCGATTTCCTCGAGTGGGTACCAGTAACGTCTCCACTGTGAGACTTGTTACTGTTTTTGGCATATTGAATATGCCATGGGTAGCTTGCCAGGCTCTGCTGTGTGGGCGGGATACTCTTGGTAGCTTGCTGGGCTCTCCGAGAGGGACAGAGGAATCGAACCCAGTCGGCCACGTGCAAGGCAGACGCCCTACCTGCTGTGCTATCACTCCAGCCCCTGTTTAAAATTTTTTTTGGTTTACAATACTATTAATTTTGGTTTCTCATAGACATAGCACTGTAGCACTGTCATCCCATTGTTAGTTAATTTGCTCAAGTGGGCACCAGTAATGCCTCCATTGTGAGACTTGTTACTGTTTTTGACATATTGAATATGCCACGGGTAGCTTGCCAGGCTCTTCAAGAGGGATGGAGGAATCAAACCTGGGTCGGCTGCATGTAAGGCATATGCCCTACCTGCTGTGCTATCGCTCCAGCCCGTATAAAGCAGTAAAAACAGACCTCGTTCCTGAGGATGAGAAATGAAGAAGACGAACAAAACCAGAGGAAAACTGGGAGCTGGGGGAGCCCCTGGAAGGGTGAATTTTCTTCATGGCAGATACTGTTCCTGAAAGTACAGCTCTCAGCATCACATGGAGTGAGGATGGGGGGCTGGTAAAAATGCAATCAAGAGTCCCCCTTGTCAGACTTTTGTGTGGGGCCCAGGAAAGGACATTTGGGTCCTTTGTCCAGGTGTTTCTCTGCACAGTTTCAGAAGCACAAATCCAGAAAACAAAATTAGTCCCAGGTGGCAGCTGGATCAGGCCAAGGGATGATCTTTGGAACCCCTGTGAGCACTAAGATCGGGCTTGGAACTCATTCAGAGACCAGAAGTAAGATCATAAAAAATCTTTCTCTGAGAGGAAAAAAAAACAACCCTATACACACACACACATACACACACACACACACACACACACACACACACACACACACACACACACACACAGAGGACCTGGACTGGAGCGATAGCACAACAGATAGGGCGTCTGCCTTGCAGGCGGCCGACCCGGGTTCAATTCCTCTGTCCCTCTTGGAGAGCCCGGCAAGCTACCAAGAGTATCCCGCCCACACAGCAGAGCCTGGCAAGCTACCCATGGTGTATTTGATATGCCAAAAACAATAACAACAAGTCTCACAATGGAGACATTACTGGTGCCCGCTCAAGCAAATCGATGAGCAACGGGATGACAGTGCTACAGTGCTATATACAGGGCCTGAGGGATAACATAGGGAATACAGCATGTGCCTTGCATGTGCTCAAGCCTGGATCTATCCCCAGCACCACATATCGTTCTCTGAGCACTGCCAGGAGTGAAGAAAAGAAGAGGCTGTGAAACCTCTCCTAATCCCTCTGCGCCTCAATGCTGCAGCCGATGGTTCAAATGCTGGCTCCACTTATGGCCCCCCAGGCATGGCCCCTGAATACAGAGCCAGGCATGGTCCGGGGTATCACTCGGTGTGGCACACAAAAGGTTGTTTTGCGGGGGCCGGAGCGATAGCACAGCGGGTAGGGCGTTTGCCTTGCACTCGGCCGACCTGGGTTCGATCCCCGGCATCCCATATGGTCCCCCAAGCACTGCCAGGAGCAATTCCTGAGTGCAAAGCCAGGAGTAACCCCTGAGCATCGCTGGGTGTGACCCAAAAAGAAAAAAAAAAGTTGTTTTGGTTTTTGTTTTTGGCTCTTTGGGAAACACTCAGCAAGGCTTAGTGGTTGCTCCTGGCTCTGTACTCAGGAATTAATCCTGGGGAATTCATGAGATGCTGAAGATCGAGCCCCAGGCTGGCTCCGTGCAAGGCAAATGCCCTCCCTGCTGTACGATCACTCTGGCCCCACAAATGTTTTTTAAAAGAAAAACAAAGACTTAGACAATGCACCAAGAAAGGGACAGGATTAGGAAACACGGAATCCCCATTTCCTTGCCCTTTGAACCATTTCTGCAATGAAATGTTAAGAAATGAATAGAGTCTGATTGGAAAAGAAGATAATCTACAGAAGCAATGCTAAGTGAAAGGACCGGATTTGGGGGATTCTATTTGTAACAAGTTAGATACTCTGTATCTTAGAGCCAAGCTTTGGGAATAGAGTCCCAACCTTTGATGGAGCCCAGTGGTCTTACATTGACCCCGGACCAGTACTCAGGGACACCCAGGGACCTAGAGCCAGAAGATTAGTGTAATAAGCTCTGTTCTATTTCACCTTCCCCCACCTCCTTTTTTGGTCTACACCTGGCAGTGCTCAGAGCTTACTCCTGGCTCTGCACTCAGAGATCACTCCTGACAGGACTCAGTAGACTGCATGTGATGCCAAGGATTGTATCCAGGAAGGCCAAGTGCAAAGCAGGCGCCTTACACACTGTATTATCTCTACAGCCCTGTTGTTTCACTTTTTAAAAAGCTCTTGCTGTGACCCATGAACAGGTGTCTATCTGCAGTTTGTAAAACATGGGAATAGATGCCAGTGACATATCCTCTTGCCAGCCTGTCTGTGGGTCACCATAGGGTGGGCACCATCACGTGCAAAGGCCCTGGGAGGTCCCTGGGACTACCCTTCCCAGAATCCTTATCATTCTTCCTTCTGGCCTTCAAAGTCTTCAACATTTTGCTCTTCCAGTCCCGGCTGGTGAGCACACACCTTGCCTGTGGTTTAATCCTGAACAAGGTAAACAAAATTTCCTCCTCTAGAAACCCTACCCATATCAGCCCACCAAACCCATTCAGAGGTCCCCACTTTCTGGAGATGCACCTACAAATGATGTGCCCACTTGGTGTGCTCTCTCACCTGGTCCTGGTCCAAATGCCTAGAAGAGACCTTTGGTTTAATTTCAGGAGCAGGGCACACACCCTTGCTGCCAGCACGGCCCTCATCAAGGCTCTCTGTGGCTCAGGTTCTGTTTGGGGGCCGTGGGGGGCCTCCTGTTCTCTTCAGGGCTCCCTGCTTCCAGGCAGAATTTCTCCCCAGAATCCCTGAATATGTAACAGAATGGGATCTGGTTACCATATTGCCCGGTTGAGCTGTTTTATGTACTCGAATTTAATGGAACAAATACAGATTGCAGGTGTATCATTTACAGTTGATCAAATATGTTGTTTATACTGATTTCTTTAAAAAGTTGGGCATCAGGACCCTGGTGGGAAACATCATTTCTGTGATCATGTTGTTTCTGGGCAAAAACAGATTCAGCCTACGTGCTTCTTACCTGCAGTGTCTTTTCCAGGAATTTCACATGAGGGAAATCGGAGGACTCCCTGGGGTGCCACACGGCAGTGCCATCTGCAACGCCCTCCGCCTCTCTGGTACTCTGTGCTCGGGGGTATATGGGTCCTGGAAGCAACATTAGGGCCGGGGCCAGAGGAGGTCCTGGGGCTTGCAAGGAAAAGAACAAACAATAATGCTGCGTATTTTGTTGTTTAGCTTTTTGGTACTTTTTATTTTTATTTTTTGGCTATACCCATCAGTGCTTAGGCCTTACTCCTGGCTCTGTGCTCAGGGATCGCTCCTGGTGGGCTCAGAGATGAACCCTGATGGGCCGCATGCAAAGCAACCTGCTGTACCAGCACTCCGACCCCGTGCTGTTATTATTATTATTATTATTATTATTATTATTATTATTATTATTATTATTATTGCTTTTTGGGTCACACCTGGTGATGCACAGGGGTTACTCCTGGCTCTGCACTCAGGAATCACCCCTGGCGGTGCTCAGAGGACCATACAGGATGCTGGGAATCAAACCCGGGTCGGCCGCGTGCAAGGCAAACGCCCTACCCGCTGTGCTATTGCTCCAGCCCCTTATTATTATTTTTAACTAGAAAGATCAGGACAATTTACATGAGCCTTAGAATTTCTGTCCTTTCTTCTAACATTTCTTAGTTCACTTTACTATGATTGCATAATAACTCTTTCTTGGGGGCAGAGATGAAGGCACTTGCTTTGCATGTGGTGGCCCCTACAATGATGGTCTGAACTCTGGCACCTCATAGCCCAAGCACCACCAGCCATGCCCACCTCCCTAAAACTTGTCTCTCTTGGGGCTGGGGATATTACACAGGAGGGGACTCTGGCTGGATTCCCAGCTCCATCGGTGTGGCCCTACTGGTTCCCTGCACTGGGGGGCTGTTCAGCACTGCACCCAAAGACCTTGCATAGACCTCAGCCCAGTATTACTGAGATCAACCCCCTCCCCCGAACCCTTCTCTTTACAACTGGCCTCCTCTCCCCTCTGGGTCGCTGTGTCGCTGTACAACTCTTTGCTCCCCAAGCCTGCCTTTCCCTCAGCACCTCCCCAAGCCACCTGAGCACACAGCTTCATGGATGCCAGCATGTGCCCCCTCAGCTGCCCCCTGTTCTCCTTCCCCCATACTCCCCAACTGCCAGAGAACGGGCTCTGCACTCCAAGGGTCCGGTGGAGAGGTAAGAGGGTGCAGAGTATCCCAGCCTAGAAGCACAAAGCCAGTCTCCAGACAGGGCGGATCTGGAACCTATCTGAGAGTGGCCCGGAGGTTGGGCTAGTACCCTGGATGCCTACCTACACTGAGGGCCACAGCTTCAGGCACACCCTCTGCCCACTCCAGTCACTGGTAGGACGACTGTCCTCAGTGACCCAAATGGCCCAGTGGTCAAACAGATGCTGCATCCAGCCAGGGAGTGGACGTGAAGTTGGGCACACCATGCCCCAGCCTCTCTTCTCTGATGGGGCTCGTGTGCCTGCTCCCCAATCCATAGCCTCAGTTCCCACAAATATCATGTCCACCAGCTCCACATCGGACCCGACGGAACATCCACCAGCTCCATGTCTGACCCTACAGCCTGTCCACCAAGTCCATGTCAGATGTGACAGCCAAGAGTGCAATTGAGCTGAGGATCACATGTTGGGGGACAAGGAACCCCAGAATCCTTCTCCCAAGACACCCTTGGTCCTTGAGACTGCTTCCTGGCGGGAAGTCACACACACAAAGCTAGAGCATAAACTCTGTCAGTCACAAGGTCAATTAGTCCAAAGAGCATCACCTAAGTACTTCCCAAAAAACTGAGGTATCCCCATCTCTTCCCAGGAAAGCTTCTGGCTCAGAATAACAGCCACGGGAACTGGGCTGAGGGGGAGAAAGAAGAGGAGGGGAGGAGGCAGAGAGGAAAGGGAAAGCAAGAGAGGAAGCAAGAGAGGGGGTTTTGCCCAGATGCTGCATGTACCAGACGCCCCACTCACCATCAGGCACGTGAACCCCTGTTAGAGTTTGCAAGAACCCCATGCCAGGTTTGGCACCTGATTATCAGCCTCAGGAAGGGCTGCTGGGCTGGGCTCCGTGCTCGGCCTCTGCAGGCAAAAAGCCCGGGCTAGGCTCTCGCTCCATCGTGTCCAGCTCTCGGGGGCTGGACTTCTCAAGGAACAGGAGCAGAAATGTGCTTAGCATGTGTCTTCCATGTAGCAGGTCTTCAATAAGTATAACTGCTATTCCCTGAATTCCTATTTTCCCAAATCAAGCTCAGAAAAGTAGAACCCTTTCCCAGGGCCACGCAGGACTGAGCGGAGTTTCAAACTCATGGCGCTAACTCAATGTCCTTTCCTCAATCCTACCAGGCCAGATACTGGGGTCAGCTCTGGAGCTGACTTCTCCATCTCTTTCCCCACCATCTGTGTTCTCCCCCGGCCCCAGACCCAGGCTCTGTGACAGGGCCCAGCACTCAGGAATCAGCCGCTTGGCAAACGTCACTGTTTGGGCTCTTTCGTTCTCGGTAGTCCACTAGGAAGCTCCTGTGTAAGTTTCTGATCTAGACTCATTGCAGAGGGGAAGGCAAGTCCCCCTGTGCTGAAACTTCCCCTCTAAGATTTACAAAGTAGTATATGAGGCCCCTCCCCACACGGGAGGAAGAACTCTACCCTGGAGCCGGCGAAGGATGGCCACAGGCCCCCCTTTCCATGACATGTCTGTACTGTGACACCCGTGCTCAGAGTGGGGCCACAGCTCCATTGAATTGACCCATTCTCCAAAACATCGAAGCTTCCACTCCGCTGATGAGACTCAGTGACCTGCCGAGTGTCAGGGGCGGGAGCCTCACAGGGCTCTCTTCTCCCTCCCCCCAGCACCCTCCTCTTCCCGCCTCTTCCTTCCCAAACTGTTTGTGCACCGGGTTGTGACTTAACTCTCCAACCTGGAATCCAGTCCATTTCACGGCTGCCACTCTGCCTGCCCACTGTCACGATAGCGAAGAGCACTGTGGGCCCAGAGGAAGGGTTTCTAATTCTGCCTGTAGACCAGACACTCTGTACATTCCCCTGCTTGAATGGGGAAGAACTGGCAGCCACCTTGCAAGCCTATGGTTATGGGTGCAAATCCTGGCTGTCCCGCATGCACCAAGCCCCATGCCAGCAGCTCTGACGTTGCAGCCTGATAGCTCTGCTGTCTGTGACACCCTGGACCTGCCTGGACCTGACGCCCTGGACTTCTACAGGCTGTGCAAGCACCGTAAAAGCCGAGTGTGAGACCCCGCGAACATGTGTACAAGCACAGGGGCTAAAGGAGGACAAGGCTGGAGAGATAGTACAACGGGGAGGGCGCTTGCCTCGTACCTGCTCCATCCCTGGCACCACTATAGCCCCCTGAGCCCCACCAGGTGTGATCCCTAAGCACAGAGCCAGGAGTAAGCCCTGAGCACTGGTCCCAAAGCAAAATTAATTTAAAACATTTAATAACAAAGGAGCACTGAGCCTGGTGAGCACTTTGTGAACACCTCAGCTGTGAATGTACGAGCACCAAGAATGTGTACCCCCTCCCCCGCTTTGCCCACCTTAGCTTGCCCAGCATCGCAACAATAATGAAGGGAAGACAGAGGGGCAGGGAAAAGAAAAAAATCAATGACTGGGGAAAAAAAAGAAGCATCAACTTGGAGATGAGCTGTGTGGCCTGGCACCTAGCAGCAGCTCTCTCTCGGTACCCTGCCCTTCCCCGGCCCTGCAGATGGCCCACACTTCCCTGCTCGCCTCCACTTCCCAGCCTCCGCCGGCCCCCGTTCTCTCTGCCAGTTCAAACCCCATCTCTCCATCTGGGCTCAGCTGGAAGCTCAACTCCTCCATAAAACCTGCCACAAATAACCCGGGCCCATAATGGCTTTTTTCTTTCTGTATTTCTATGGCACTTTCATTGCCTTGAAATGTTCGAGTGTGTTTCATAGAGTTCCAACTAGTCCCTCTAAACTCCTTCAGGCCATTATGCCCCTCGGCACGGGGGAGGCAGGGGTGCCACGGCCGTTTGAGAGGTACACTGGGAACTGAATACCTGCTTCTAGAACACGCCGAGGGGAGAACCCCTCCTGCAGACAGAAATCACAGGCCACAGAGCCAGCCGCACAAAAGCCCCCAGGCATGGAGTCTCCAAAGGGCTATGCCCTTGGGGAAAGCCAGGAAGCGCTTTTTTGGGGTCTGGCCAGAGCTCAGAGGAGTCACTGAGCGCAGATCCCAGGCGGGGACGCTGGGTGGAGGCCCCTCCTAGCACCACTCCCCATACTCTGGGCTCTCCTTGCCCACACCCCAGTTGTGGCTTCCCAGGCCCGTTTGGTGTGGCTGCCACTGAGCTCAGCGTGCTACACTGTTTCCGCGTGGTTCCCTCAATGCCCGGCTAAAGCATGGGGTCCCTGAGCCCAGACCGCATAAGGACCCCTTCACTCTCCTAAGCTCCAACCAATGGCACCCAGACTTTCCAGGTGTCCCTCATGCCAACCTAGTCCCCCAAAGCCTGCCCCTAGGTGGCTGGACAGTTCCTGGCCGACACTTGGACATTCACATCCTTTGCTGAGGGCCAGGATGGGGCCTTGCCCGAAGCCAGTGCTGCCCACCTCAGGCCATGCTGGGATGACCCGCCCCATTCTTTAAGGCGCCAAGAGCCCACGGAGGGGAGGGGGGCTGATTCTCTGCCAGCTCTGCGCTCTGAGTCAGGAAACTGGCCTTAGGTGCAGGTGCTGGGGCCTCGGCCCGTCTAAACGTGTTTCCCCATCTGTCCCCCCTGGCCTTCGCAAAAGGGGGCGAGCAACGCCCGAAGGGCACCCCATTCTCGGCTCAAACCAGGCGCAGGGCCCCTCTCCAGCAGAGAAGCCTCGCCAGAGAACACCCCCGCGGCCGCCCCCTCCCCAGCCGTCTCTACCCTACAGCTTCAGCCGGGGCCCCGCCCAGCGCCGGCCGCGGGGTGCGTGCGTGTCGGGGAGAGGGGCCTCTGGCCACTCAGGAGTTAAACGGCAGCGGGACTGGAGGGGGTGGCGTGGCCTGCAGACGGGGCGGAGGCGACCGGAGCGGGCTGGAGGCTGGGAGAGCCGCGGAGCAGCGAGCGCCGGCGAGCGGGGCGCGGAGCGCGAGGGGGCGCGGGCCGCGGGGGCCTGCTCGGTGCCCGGCGGCGGCAGCGCGCAGAGGGGGCGCCCAGCCTCGGGCCACGACGCGCGCGGGGCGCGGGCGGGGACGCGGCGCCGCTGCCCCCGGCCCCTCCCAGGACCCCTCGGGGCGGGGCGGGCGCCCCCGACCCTCCGGGCTGCGCCGGCGGTGGCGCGCGGACCTGCCTCCCGGCCCGGGCTGCAGCGAACGGGGCGCGGCGGCGGACGGTGGCTCCCCCGAGCCCAGACGGCGCCCGCGGGGTGAGTGTGCGGCTCGGGGCTGACCCCCCGCGGGCCCGGGGGGCCGCCTGCAGGGGAGCGGGGTGCGGGGAAGCGGCCGCAGGGGCGAGGCGCGGCGGGCAGGAGCCGGGGAAAGGGGGGCTGGCTGCCGGCAAGCTCCGGACTCGCGCGCGGGGGAGGGGCGCGGGGCCTCCATCCTGCCCGGAGGCCCGGAGCACCCCAAACTGTTGCTGGGCAGAGATGCGGAGGGGTGCGGGCGGGCGTGACGGGGGGCGCCGTGGCCGCGCCGCGGGGACGGCCGCTGGCTCGGAGCTCGGGGTCCTGCGCACGGGCAGGACGGCCTTGGCGTCTGTCCGAAGTCTGGGAAGCCGAGGGACGGCGGGGCGCGCGAGGGGCCGCCCGCGGCTGGGGACTGGGGGGCCCGGGGCGGTCGGGGCTCCGCAGCCCCCCACCCCAGGCGGAGGGCGGCAGCCACAGGTGGGCCGTCTGTCCTGCGGGCCGAGGGGCCCAGCCCGCCCGGGCGCGGGGCTGCCCTGCAGGAGACCCGGCCCCTGGACGTGTGTGCGCCCCCCCTGCCCCCACCTCCTCCCCACCCAGAGCAGAAGGAAAATGTCAGCCGGGCTTTGTGCGCGGCCCGGGGCTGCCGCAGCTCCCATCTGTTGGAGCAGTGGACAGCGGAAGGGGGACCCCCCCCCCGCCCCCGGGCGGGGAAGAAAAGGACCTACGAGGGCTGGGCCGGGGGAGCTTGCCGCTTGGCCACCTCATCTCAGTGGGCTGGGGCTCCCCTCTTCCCTGCAAGCCCGGGTCCCCTTCCCGGTGACCCGGGAAGAGAGAGCTCAGGGCAGGGGCAGGGGCGTCCCTGTGCATAGCCTCTTGCCAGAGATTCCCCAGCAGGGTCTGACCCACTTCCCGCCTGGGTCGGTACCCTGGTGATGGCGAGAGAAGGCTGCAGGCCCTTCCCTGGGGGGCTCTGCAGACTCCTCCTCCCCCCACACCTGGGAGGGAACCTCAGGACTTAGACCTGAAATTAAGGCCTTAGGGCTGTGGGGACTGAGAGCTGCCCAAGGGCTGGCTGACACCTGGTGTCTGGGAGCACCCTAGGACCCCCAAGACACCAAGGGGCCACGCACTCAGGGCTCGGTCCTGCAGAGCCATGTGCCCAGGGACAGCACAGCTCCCCACCCCCCACACCTTCTGCAGGCCGCCCTCCTGCTCTCTCTCCCCTGCCCTCCTCTCCTCTCCCCTGCCCTCCCCTCATCTCTGTCCCCACCTGCCCTCCTCTCCTTTCTCCTGCCCTCCTCTCCTCTCATCCCTGCCCTCCTCTCCTTTCTCCTGCCCTCCTTTCCTGAGCCCTCCTCTCCTCTCGTCCCTGCCCTCCTCTCCTCTCATCCCTGCCCTCCTCTCCTCTCTCTCCTGCCCCCTTTTCCTGTGCCCTCATCTCCTCTCACCCCTGCCCTCCTCTCCTCTCTCCCCTGCCCTCCTCTCCTCTCCCCCCTGCCCTCCTTTTCCCTGCCCTCCTCTCTTTTCTCCCCTGCCCTTCTCTCCCCTGCTGTCCTCTCCTGTCTCTCCCTGCCGTCCTCTCGTCTGCCTTCCTCTACCCTAAACTCCTCTCCTTCCTCTCCCAGCCCTCCTCTCTCCTTCCCTGCTCGTCTTTCCCCTCCTCTCCCCTGCCCTCCTCTCCTTCCTCTTCCTGCCTCTGAGCCTCCCTTTCCTGCACACTCCCCTCCTTCCTCTCTCAGCCTCCCTGGCTTCCAGGTGCCTGTCCCTAAGTTTGTCCCTTCGTCCCCCTCTGCATCTGAAGCCACAAGTTGAGCCCGTGTGCCCTCCCCGGCCTCCATATGGTGGACACCCTCTCCCCAGTGGCTCTACTTGGCAGGCCTCGCAGCGGCTGGCCCCTGGTATGGCCCCTGAACCCTGCCATTTGCCCCCCTCATCCCCCACCTCCTTGCTTCTATTTGTAAGGAAAAAGAAAATCTATTCTTTTTCTTAAAAATTCATTCTTTCATCCATTCCACAGTTTACTGAGCACCTATACTGTGAACTGAGAGCTATTTGGGGAGCCAGGTGTACAGCAAGCAAACCCGTTACATGAGAGCAGAAGTAAAATTGAGTCTGGACTTTAAACCTGTGTGTTCTGTGCCTGCCAGACTGTTTCCAAAACCCATCCTTTGGGGGAACTGTGTGTGTTTGCGTGTGCGTACATGTGTGCATGTGTGTCCAATCCTAATGAGTCTTCATCATCTTCACAGTGATGCAGTGATAACCTCTAACATCACAGTCCCATCTTGTACTGTTCCAGGAATCTAAAGCTCGCAAACACAGGGCCATCCTGTCCTTAAGACACATCTGACCTGAAAGCAGGGACTGGACCGGTTCCTAACTCACCTTTGACCTGGGGGCGCAGAGAGTAAGCCAGAGCTTTAGACAGAGGGAGCAATACCCATGTCATTGAGGCCCCCCCAAGCACCCAGAGAAACTTCCCACAAATGACCTCTTTCAGTCTTGCAGGCACCCTGCTAAGACCTAACTGAAGATGCTGGACTGGAGCGATTGTACAGCCGGTAGGGCGTTTGCCTTTGCATGCAGCTGACCCGGGTTTGATCCCCGGCACTCCATATGGTTCCCCGAGCACCATCAGGAGTAATCCTGAGTGCAGAGCCAGGAGAAACCCCTGAGCATTGCTGGGTATGATCACAAAGCCAACCTCCCCCAAATAAATATATATATAAATGAATAACTGAAGATGCCTACTTTAGAGCCGAGACTCTTGCGAACCATTGAGGAAAAAGTCACTTCACAAGTCCCCAAGGTCCCCCAAGGTCTCCGTTTAGAAATCCCAGATTCCTACAGATCATTTGGCACTGGACTGTCTGACTGTGGGTAACCTGTCCAAGCATCTATGGATTTCATGGTGACCACATGTCCCAGAAGCTTCCTGAGCTTCCTGATCCTCCAAGCAGAGTATGTGGCTATAGGATCATGCCTAGCTGTCCAGGAAGATTTCTCAGTGGTCAGAAAGGCTTCCTGGAGGATCTAGGAGCTGGGAGAGGAGGCAGGAAGGCCATGGCTCCTTCTGATGCGACCACATCTCTGTGTGGCATGGCAGGCAGGCACCCTCAGCACGCGCCAGGTGGGGTTACTCCAAGTCTGCAGTTTCCGGTGGGGTTAGGCGGCGGGGGAGCTTGATCCTTCCTTGGCCACTAATGAGTCAGTGTCCTCAGGTGTCCTCAGCCTCCTCGGGCAAACCTGGGCTCTGTGGGCACTCCAGGGCCAGGACTGGACTGGGGGACTTAGAGTAAGGAGAAGCAAAGAGACTGGATGGGGTGGGGAAGGGGGACTTGGCTCTGGAACAATCCTCTGGAGGAGGATCAGGCAGATTCGCTGAGGAACCAAAGCCAGAAGGCAAGAGGCTTGTGGAGAAAGGGGTGCTGGACAGCGAGCAGTGGGTGGAGCTGCAGGGGGCACCCAAGAAGGCGCCCAGGATGGGGACACTCGGCCCAAAGTCTATTCAAACCCCGGCTGCTTGAACAGACACAGGTCAGATCTTGCCCCACTGTCCAGGGGTTCAGAGTAAGAACAAGGATTCCTGAGCCACACCGCTAGGGTGACCTTGGGCAAGTCACCCGTCCTCTCGGTCTCCTCATCTGAAAATGGCTGAGTAATAGCATCTGCAGGGGGTGAGCAGGAAGTCAGCTGACACAGGCGACATAAGGGGCTTGGGCGAGAGTGAAGCACCACTTCAAGCGTCGCTGTTTCCGGTAGGGCTTGGAAGTGTCCTGTGGCAATGACACGGTCCTGCACCATGGGAGCATAGAAGGGCACTGCCTGTCTGTCCGTGGGTTTGGGGGACAAGGCTGGAAAAGGCATCGGCCCGGCAACGGTTGGGGTGAGGGTGCTGAGGGTGTCTGGGCTGTGGCGCCTGCAAGGGGGTGCTGTGGCTCCTGCAAGGGGGTGCTGTGGGGGGTTGCTCTTGGAAGCTACCAGCTGCACCGAGCTCATGTGCCCCCTCAGCCCTTGTTCCCAGTACCGAGAGTGTCCAGTCCTCTGGCCGGGGGGACACCGGGGGGAGAGCTGCTGTTGAGGAGGAGAGTGGAGCCAGTTCAGTTTGGAACGGTGCTTGTCTACACATCGCGTCCACCCACACCTTCCCTGCTGCTCGGCATTTGATGGGTTTGAAGTGAGTTCCCAGATGAGGAGCAGGTGGAGGGTGTCCGGGTCGTGCCCGTTCGCAGCTGCACCTCACATGCCGTCACAACCCCCCGGGCATGCAGCTCGTCCTGGGTGCCAGGATCTGGGCCAACGGCTCTACCACATGGTCCCGGCTGTCCCCAGGAGGATGAGCCTTTGGAGGTGGTCTTGCACAGAGATCTCTTGTTTTGTTTTGTTTTGCCATGCTCAGGGGTTGCTCCTGCCTCTCACTCAGGAATTACTCTAGGCTGTGCCGGGGGTGGGGCTCGGGGATCGAACCCAGGCCAGCCGCATGCAAGGCAAGTGCCCTACCTGCTGTACGTTTGCTCCAACCTTAAAGTTACAAAGATATTTATGACCGAGTTCCGGGCATTTATTTTTCTAACACCTCCCTTTACCAGTGTCCACTACCCACACCAGTGTCTCCAGCTTCCCTTGCACACCCCAGCCCGCGTCTGTGGCAGGCACTTTCCCCCTCCACTGTGGTCCTGGTGTCCCCTTCCCTAATTTACCCCTTCACCCCTGCCCCAGCGCCATCTTCCTACTGAAGTCCCGTTCTCTGCTCTTCATTTCTTTTGCCGTTGGGCATTTGATATTCTCCTACGAGGTTTCTTCAGATCCCACATATGAGAGATCAGTCTGCATGTGGGAAACCCCTCTCTGACCCAGGGCTCCCTCCCACCCCCCGGGGGGGTGTATCTCGGTCTCTGCTGTTCCTCCAGTTTGAGTTCCCCTGAGCCCTGTCCGAACCGGGGGTTCCTTCCCCTTCTGGGGACCTGCAGACAGGGGCTCCCCTCTTGCTCTTCCTCGTCTCTGTAAGCCAGTGCCTTTCCTTCTGTCTCACTAGGCACCTCGGGACCCAGTGGCCTTGGGGATGCAGGACCAAGAATCAGCTGCAGGCCCTTGTTGTGGGCTCTGGGTGATTTGGGGGGTGAAGTGAGCAGAGGACAGAGTCCAGATGCACTGAGGGAGGTATGGGTGCCACTAAGGGAGAGGTGGGTGCTGCTGGCACCTATGACAGAGTAGCTGTGTGCAGGGGTGGGGGTCACAGCCATAGACGATGCAGGAATCAGAGCCTTTAGTGGGGACCCTCGGGCCTGCTTCCCCAGAGCGTTTGGGGCTGCAAGCAGGGGGGAGGCAGAAGAAGGGCCGGAGAGGGCCTGGTTGGCTGTGGGGGGGTCTCAGTATTCCCAGATGGGCAGTTAGTAACACCTAGAAAGTGCAGGACCCAGAGAGGGGTGGCGGGTGGGTAAGGTAGAAGCATGAACATAGGGCATGGGGAGGAGATGACGCCATTGTTCCCGTAGTGCCCCCCTACTTCTGAACGCCCTGCCCCAGAGGTGACGGGAGCGGCGGCTCCTGGGCTTCAAAGTTCCTGGGGAAGTTCAGAGGTGATCAGCCAAAGGTTCAAGAAGGTTTGCCTTCTCCATAACCAGACTTGGGGTGTGCCTAGGGTGTGCCTCTTCATCCAGCAAGGGTTTCATTTCTTGTTTGCTTCTGGTTTTATCTTAGAGGTCGGGGACCCTGAGAGGCCGGGGATCGTACCTGGGACCTTCTGTGCCCCAGTCAATTATGCCCTCTGGTCAGCAAGAATTTTTTTCAGGCTACATCTGGGCCAAGTGCTGGGACCTGAGCAACCAGGAATGCCCAGTGGATCCCGCCCTTCCGTGGATTTAGTTCATTATTAATCACCTGGGGGCTGGTCCAGTCAACCTGATGCAGAGAGGAGGATGAGCGGGTGGGGAGTGTATGAGGAGGGAAGTGTGGAACCTGGCCGAGAAGCTTAGCTGGCAGGTAAAACCTTTGTGGGGCCAGGGGGCAGGGTCCCTGCTGGGAAGCCCCAGAGTTGGGGGAGACCGTCTCTCCTGAGGGGGAGCCAGAGTCCGTGCAGGGTTGGGATGGGGGACACCACCTGACCTTGCCGGGCCCCAGGGTCGGGGTCCTGCCCCAGCCCTTCACCCTATTGCAATGTTCTCAGCTAGTGAGGTGAGTGGGGACTTGCCTGCCAGCACCCCCACTGGGGGTGTTGGGGGCTGGGGGCACGGAGAAACAGAAGGCTCCGTCTTGACTGGTAAGCAAAGCTGCCGACGGGCTGGGGAGGCAAACCTTGTACTCCCAAGAGAAAGGAGGGAACAATACAGACAGTATTTAGAACCGAGTGCTAAACTGTGTGATTCGGACTATAAATGTTAGCGGAGCTGTGAGCTGTGGGGGAGGATACGGGGCGCGCTTCCCAAGGAGGTGCTGCGGGCCTGGCCTGGGAAACAGGCGGGGGATGGGGGGTGGCGGGGGTGGGGGGGGCTCGGGTTGGCAGAGGGATTTTCCCCAGGGAGCTCACAGGCTGAAGGGTGTCCATACTAGGAGGGGGGCATGGCATATGGTCAGCATCGAGTGGGCAAACCCCCAAGGACAGCACCTTTATTACTCGAGCACCTTGATTAAGCAGCACCTTTATGACATCCAGGTTTCTGGCCTCCCCTGGATCCGATTGGGGTGGGAGAGCAGCCTTTGAGGGCGGAAACCTGCTTCTCTGTGTCTCCAGCTGGGCCAGCTGGTTGCTGCCCTTTGAAGCCCTTTGGTCCCCTTCCCAGTTCTCCAGGTTCCCCTCTCTGCACCCCCCCATTTCCCAAAGAGGGCCTCCCCTTCTCTGCCCCCCCCCAGCTCTGAAACCCCTGGCCCGGTCACCTCGGGGACACTGTAGGGGACCAGTGCATTGTTCCTCCAGGCTCACCACTCAGGGGTCCCTCAGTGGGAGCTGCCGACAGTCTGCCTGCTTGGCACCTGGGCATTGACTTGGCCTTGCTGAGCCTCAGTTTCCTCCACTCCACAGAGTTGGGGTGGTGAGTGTCAGCACGGACACCATCCGTGCCCAGAATGGGACCGGAGCCTGGCTGTGTTTATATCACAGATCCACAGGGGAATCACAGGGCGTCACAGAGAGCTGAGGAAATGGAACCTGGGAAACATTAAACAAGCTGCTCGGGGCCACACACAGGGCGGAGCCAGAAACCAGCCCTGTGGCTGCCGTCGGACCCCGGCCCTCACCCCACCACCGCCTCGCTCAGCTGTGTGAACGCTGCTCCGGAGAACAGGCTCAGTGACCGTTCCTTCCTTCTCTAGCGATTCCCCTGGGCCACTCCTCTGAAGAATAGCTTTCCCAACACATCGCATTTCTTCCCCAGGTCCCCGGGGAGGTCCCGTAGAGTAGAAATGGGAATGAGCTGCCGCTTTATATGGGGGACAGAGAAATAAAGCAGAGCCATTTGCATAAAACCATATACTCTGAGCTGTGATTACTACCCGGGCACCTTTCTCTGGGCTGTGTCATTCAGCCCATCCAGCCCAGGCAGGTACTATAAGGCATCGGGTAAAGAGGCCGTGGCATGGAGGGTAGTCAGGGGGTCACTGAGTCCCACGGCTGCCGTAGCACAGGAGCTGGTCTCTGGGGACCCGGCAGGGTGAGCTGGAGGGTCCTGCAAGCTCTGTGCTCTGCAAGGTGTCACCCCCTCTCTGAACTGGGCAGCAGCACAGTGGTTAGCAGGCGAGGAGCTGGGAGAGGAGACCGGGGTCACTCGCTCATGGGGTCAGGACCCGTTTGCTGCAGCAGCTGAATCTGGCGGGGAAACAGGGAGCAAAGGGAGAGAGGGTCAGGCTCCCGTCTGAGCGAGAGGGAGTCCTGCATTCTCCGTGGGTGGCGCACATCATCCTTGAGCCCGTCCCGCCATGGGCCCAGGCCCACTGATGCGAGGCTTCCCTGACCCTCACCCGCTTTAGAGATGGACGGAACCAGGAGCCAGTTCCAGGGGCAGGGAAAGGCCGGGAGATGTTTTCTCCCGGACCCTCCACAGATGGCACGGCCACGCAGAAACCTTGATTTAGCCCAGAGAGATCCATTTGGGACTTTGGGCCTCTTGGCTGTAAGACAGGGACATTTGTCTGTGTGATGCATCCCAGCTGCAGTGGGCAGTGAGTAGAGGCTGCTGTGGGGGGAGCGGCCCCCTGACCCCACTCCAGCCACAAACCGTCACTTCCTGCTTCAGGAGGCCCACCTGAAACTGTCAGGCTTCCCCTGGGGGAAGTGGGCCGGCCCCGCCCTGGCTGCTGCTGCTTCTTCAGGAGTCCCCAGGGCTGAAACTATCCTCTTAGCCCGGCATCCGTTGTCAGCCGTGGCCCATGTGTGTCCCTTCTACAAGGGTCTGGGAGGAAGCGAAAGCACCTTCCAAGCTCAGGAGCAGGTTTGTGTTTAGTAGGAGTGTGGGCCCTGCCCCTGCCCTTCTCTGGCCTCAGTTTCTCAAAACACAGCAGCTTTAGCCTGAGCAGACAGGGGAGCCGCAGGGGACTTCATCCCAGCAGTCCAGCAGAAAGGAGACAGGGGTCTCTGAAGTGGGGTGTGGGCCATCGCCCTGTGGCCCAGCTGCCCCGATCACAGCTGACACTGACAGGTGGGAGCGTGCAGAACCCGAATGGGGTGGGGGTGGGGGTGGGGGTGGGGGTGGAGCGAGCCCCGCCCGCCTGGGATCAGCACCCCAATATAAGTGTGCAGTCTCTCCTCTGCCAGCTCTCCCTGCAACACACCTGAGCCACGGGCCAGCCCCCGGGGCTGCCAGCTCCCATGTAGGTCTCCATGGCAACCCCACATTTGCCGTTCTGGTTTCTAATGACTTATTGGCATGTGTCGTGATTTGCAGAGCTTGGCAGCGCGGGCTGGGGATGCTGGTAAGGATGGGGTAGTGAGAGGGGCCCGGCAGTGAGACAGGGGTGGGGGGTTGGCTCAGCCCCTCCTGGTCCTGGCTGATCGGCATTCTGGGGAAGAGGCTCCAGGCCAGACCCCTCTGAACAGCTTTCTCCCGGGCCCTGGGAGGCAGACAGATGGACAGACAGATGCAGAGTACAGCTGCTCACCTGTCAGCCCGGGGCGGGCACGGGGGCTGACAGCCGTGGGCGCCGTGCAGGTGGGAGCTCCTGGGCTCAAACCCTCCTGCCTGCTCCCACGGCTGAGAACAGGGGCACCCCCCCGCCCGAGCCAGCAGCCTTTGCCCCCAGAGAGACGCAGAGGCAGAGGGGTCCCGACAGCCCACCAGACAGAGCCCAGCCCAGCACTGGCTTGCTGAGGGGTCGGGAGAGCCAGCCCCGTAGTCTCAGGGGTGAGGGGCACCCCTTTTGCCTCTTTGCTAAAGCTTACCTGGCCAGCTCCCGGGGCAAAGGGGGGAAGCCTAAGACCAAGCAAGGACCCCCCTTAACATGCAGAGCTGGGGAGGGTGGAGACAGCCCTGTCTGCCTGGAACCAGCACCCCAGTGCAAGTGAGCTATGTCCTCTCTGCCAGGCTGTGGTTATCCCAGTGCTCCCCCCAACACCCCAGGGCTGCCGGCTCCCCTCACTCATGCTCCCTCTCTTCCATCTTCTGATGATGCTGTTGTGAGACACACACTCTCTCTCACACACGTACACTCACACCTACTCACACATACACACTCACCCTTTACATACACACACACTCACACACCTCCACACACTCATACACACTCACCCCACACACATTCTCACACACCTACATACATATTCACATTCATATGTGTTCATATGCACACTTATGCACATGTGCACTCACATATTCACACATCTGCACATGTGCACGCGCGCGCACACACACACACACACACACACACACACACACACTCCTTAGTCCTGAGAAGAGCCTTCTGTTCTGGGCACTGTGGCTTAGAACCCACAGGCCATCAGCTCTGTGGCCATGAAAACCGCTCCTAGCCCCTCTGAGCCAGTGCCCATCCCAGGGCTGGGAAAATGACAGCAGCTCTCCCTGGACACATTCTTGGCACAGAAGAGGCAATTCCTAAGTTAATCTTAATCAGCTACTCAAACAGGAGCAGTGGCAACAATCCTGGTGGGCTCGGCAGGGCTTTCTTCTTTAAATATTTAAGGAGCCTCTAAGTCTTCAGTAAGTATTTATTGAGCATCTACTTAGTGCAGATGCTATCCCCACGTGGGGTCTAGTGCCGCTGCTTAGTGAGGAGCTGACTGATGGGGCTGCCAGCCAGTCTCTAAGCACGCGGGTCAGGGAGAAGGGAGCCTGCCAGAGGGGGTGGCCCAAGGTCAGTGGTGTGGGTGGGCCTGAAGCTCTGGGAAAGGGCTGGCCCCAGAGAAAATGTGGAGCAGGCCTGTGAGAGGCGTCTAAGAGTGGCTGTCCACTACTCCTCAGAAGGGGTGAGACTGTTTTCAGATCGGAGTTGGGGGTCTCAGGGGCTGCCGTGCGGAGGAGCAGAGCCCCTCCTCTGGCCTTGAAGCTCAGGAACTCGGCTTCTCTGTCAGCGGTTGGGCTTGGGTCTGCAGCCAGTGTCTGTCTGTCCTCTCTGCCTCGTCCCAGGTGCCCAGGGCAGGCCCGGGGACAGGAGGGTCCTGGTGGGCAGCACGGCCACTGCTCTGCGCACGCCCCCAGCCTCCAGGCGCCTCGGCAGGAAGCTGCAGCTCAGCCAGTGCCTCCTCTCGGCCAGAGAGCGCAGACCCAGGAGGGGAGAGCTGGAGCGGGCGTCACAGGAAGGTCGCTCCTGCCTTCTGGCCCCGTGCCAGCTCTCAGACCTCTTCTCACGACCCTCCCACTGAGTTCCCGAACTTTCACCCTGCAGAACACCCCGGGGGGCTCTGGGGTGCAGTTTCTCTCAGAGCGACTCATGCACAGACACCCCTGACCTCACGGGGTTGAGATGGGATCCACCCACCGGATCCCACCAGCACCCACCGGCTCCTCCTCCTGCCCGCCACCCATATCTGCCTTCTCTTCTCAGCCAGGTCCTTCTAGAACTCTTCCTCCGGCCCTCAAACTCCCCAGGACCTGGCGTCTCTGCACTGCCCTCATGTGAAAAGCCCCAGTTCAGATTAGTCACTGTCGGCATGCAAGCCGCCCGCATCCAGATAACAGAACCTCCTAGAAAAACAGACACAAAACCAGGCAGATTGGTAGCTTTAAAAATTCACCACCATTGGGGCTGGAGCAATAGCATAGCGGTGCTAGGGTAGGGCGTTTGCCTTGCACGCGGCTGACCTGGGTTCGAATCCCAGCATCCCACATGGTCCCCTGAGCACCGCCAGAAGTAATTCCTGAGTGTAGAACCAGGAGTAACCCCTGTGCATCTCCGGGTGTGACCCAAAAAGCAAAAAAAAAAAAAAAATTCAGCACCATCAACCCAACGAATCCTTCAGAAGTGCCTGGTGTTCCTGCATCTCCCTCTCCTCTTTCCCACCTCCTGCCCCGAGCCCCACCTCCACCCTCTCTCTCAGCGAGGACCTCACTTCCCACTTCACAGAGAAGCAGAAGGAACGGGAGCATGGGCAGTTGGTCCCCCCCACCCCCAAACACACCTGCCTCTGCCCTGAGCCTCTCCCCCTGCCTGTTTCAGCACAGAGGGCAACGTTCCACTGCAGGTGTGTGTTTAGGATCCTTCCCGCCCCACGAAAATCTTCAACAACCTTCCTCAAGTCAGATTCCACTTCCGGTCCCCACCATCTCTCTTCTCAGACGAGCCAAAGGTCTTTCCCTCTGTTCCTGCTGCTGCAAACAGGGTCATAGTACCCACCCCCGGGGTGGGGTGCACGTCAGGGGTCGCTGTGACACTCACCCAGTGCACACTGGAGCTTGTACCCCTAGCTCACACCTTTTTAGTGGCTGTGCCTTTGGTTGTGGTGTCAGCTTATAGCTGATGCTGTGGTGCTCCTGAGACAACAGGCACCATTGCACCACCAGGAGTTCTAGAGGGACCTTGCTTGGCGCATGTGGGTGGCATCGGGGATCAGATTGGTGGTCTCGTGCTTGTAAAGCAGGTTCTTTTGCCATTCATTCCCCAGCCCACATGCCAGATTTCTCGAAACAGTTGGCGGTCCTGGCACTCTCATTTCTGCACCTCCCCCTTCTCTCTGCCTTCCTCCCCACCCTCACTGCTGAAACAGCTCCCCACATCACCAGGCTGCAGCACTGGGGGTGCTCAGAAGCCTCCTCTCTCCTCACACATTCTTTGTCTTGGCTTCTCCGACCCCGTGTTCTTGGCTTCTTTCGTTCTTCCTAAGCCGCCTTTGCTGACTCATCCTTCCCAGCCCAGTCTTGCAGCATGGAAGGCCCCTGTGGTCTGGTTCAGGGTGTTCTTTTCCCACGGGCTTGACCCAAGGCCATCTCCTGAGTGACTCCCACTTTCAGCCACATGCCCATGACCCCCCAACATACACTGAGCTTTTCATCTGAGCTCCACGGTTTTGCACCCACCTGCCCAGTGTCACCAGATATCTCAAGACATCTCAGAATTTGCATGACGACAAGACAGTTGTGATTCTTCTTCTCTTCCTCTTCCTGCCTCTCCACCCCTCTAGAACTTTCTCCAGGTTTGCTGCTTTGTGAGTGGTGCCACCTCCAACCAGATCCGTCTGCCAGGGTCATTGCCCACTCTCCTCTTCACCCCCATGTCCACTCTCTCACCGGCCCCTCTCTTCGAAACACCACCTCATTTCCTCACTCTTCCCCATCTTCAGAGCCTCCACTTCAGGTACCTCAGATCTTGCCTGGGCCACTTTAACCCTCTCACTTGGGATATTTATTTTAAAAGAAAATCAGACCTGTGAAGATAGTACAGTGGGTAGGCAACTTGCTTTCCGCGCACCTGACCTGGGTTCTATTTCAGCATCCCACATGATTGCCCAAGCACTGCCAGGAGAAATTCCTGAGTGCAGAGCTAGGACTAACCCCTGAGCATCATGGTGTGGCCCAGAAGCCAAAAATATTAACAAAAATTTCGTGGGAAAAGCCCGAGGGAAAAGTCAGGGGTGGGTTGGTAGACGTGACGACCAGAGCCATCGGTGTTCCCAGCAAAGAGACTCCTCTTCCTGTTTGTCACCCCACATTTGCTTGCACAGTCAGGACTCTGCCGGGATTTGGTGGAGATTAACTGTGCCTATCGGAGGGGAGGCATAGACTCCCCTTGACCGAGGGTGCTTCGGGGAACAATAGCCATCATCTTCCACCTCTGGGTTGTCATAAAACCCTGTAGAGCAGATGCTTGGTGATTGGTCTCTTGTGTCCTTTGGACCACCCAGTGAAGGAACTGGGGTATGTGAGTATGAAGACTTTTTCTGGCAGCTCAGAGAGGTTTAGTGACTTGCCTGCAGCCCTGGGCCGACAGCCAGGAGCACAGCTTCCTGCTCTTCATACTCACGTGCCTGCAGGAAAGGCTGCCTCAGGCTCGCGCCATCTAGCAGAGGAAGGACAAATGCATCTCAGGATGCCCAGATGGGGTGGAGGCAGGTGAGCCTGCTGGGTGCCACCCGTGGGTGCCACCCATGGAGTGCTGGAGGAGTGACAGCCTGTGGGGCCTCTGCTTTCCAGCGACGCACAAGAGTGTTCAGGCTGTCCTGGGGTGCCCCCGGGAGAGCGCCAATGCATCATAGAGAAACGAACAAGGCAAGAGCGAGGGTGGTGGGGCCTGTGGCGCACACAGGTCCCACGAACCCCAGTCCCTGCTGCCGGGGACGGTGTTGGGACTCTTGAGACACAAGCCTCCCTGGCTCAGCTCTGCCCACTTTGACAGCCTCTCCCCCCTCCCCCTTCTCTGCCTCCCATGAAGCCCACTGACTCTGGCTCCTCGGCCAGCCCAGGGGTTCCTGGTTCTTGAGGGTCTCCTGGGACCTTCCTTGCTTGGACCCCTTCATTTTCTCCTTCCTGGGCCTCAGGGATGGGTTCTGCAGATGGCGCTTGCAGGAGCCTTCCACGGAGCTGCCCTAGCTATTGGGTACACAACGCCATGGACTTGGTTTCAGGTCTCTTGGACGGGGCCTTCCCCTGGGCTGCACTGCTTGCTCCTCCGGATCAGACGGGCACATGTCCTGCTGGTGCTCCTCATGCCTGGCCCAGAGCAGCAACCACCTAGGGCGAAGGTTCACTGTGCACAGGCTGGGTGCTGTGTCCAGGGCTTTGTGTGAACTCGTCCAACCGCAAAGGAACCAATGTTTGTGGCGACTAGAGTCTGTTTCCTTAACTTTGTCCTTTTTTTAAAAAAAAATTGTATTATTTGCATTTTATGTTAAGCATTATAGTTGACTGGAGAGATAGCATAGAGGGTAGGGCGTTTGCCTTGCACGCGGCCAACCCGGGTTCAATTCCTCCGTTCCTCTCAGAGAGCCTGGCAAGCTACCGAGAGTATCCCACCCACACGACAGAACCTGGCAAGCTCCCCGTGGCGTATTTGATATGCCAAAAACAGTAACAACAAGTCTTACAATGGAGATGTTACTGGGTCCCGCTCGAGCAAATCGAACAATGGGATGACAGGGCTACAGTGCTACTGTAGTTCACAAAATTGTTAGGTATGTATGGTTTCATGCCTAAAATTTCCATCACCACATTCTGCACCTGCGTGTCTGCTTCCCTCCACCAACATCCCATACTCTCCAGATCCATCCAGTACCAACAAGTTGCATGATTTCATCTTTTTTACAGCTGAGTAGTAGTCCACTGTGTAAACGTACCACAGTTTCTTAATCCCACCCTCTGTTCGTTAGACACTTGGGTTGTTTTCAGATTGCAGCTATTGTAAATTGTGCTATTATGTAGCTATTGTAGTAGCTCTCGTGGATTGTGAATTAGCTATTGTGTCTTTTCCAGTCTGGCTTTGTCTTGTAAAGATAGATTCACTGGAAGGACAAAGGAATGCATGAGGGTGTCCTCTGTACCCTTTGTCCAGCCCCTCACCAGAACACAGCCTGCAGCCAGCATGGTCTTGGCAGGGCCTGTCCTAATCGCCCATCTCTGCGTGTGTCTACCAAGCACACACTCATCTTTTTAGCCAGGTGCCCCCATCCTGGGCACCCACGGACGGGTTCTTCCATTGCTAGGATTATATTCCTCCACAAACTTATACAAGAGGAGTTACACAACTTTTTGCTCTTGGCTCTTTTTTTCATCAGCATAATTTCCTTGAGGTTCACCCGTTGCTCGCTCTTGAGTTTGTTTCTTTCGTAGCTGAGTCAGAATGTGCCAGTTTGGCTAACCATTCACCCACCCAAGTACATTTGCATCATCTCGGTTATAAGAATAGTAGTTCATCCAGGGTCACACAACTGCTAGGGGCTCTACATGTTTAGAACAGAGACCTACCAGCTGTTCCTTGTACAGGGCTCAACCGAAGGAGGCTTCTTGGTTTCTGGTGAGCTAAGGTCGCAGCACGAGTAGTTGGCCAGTTGGTGTTGGTCAGGAGGATGTGGCGAAATACCATCACTATTTACACAGGTACTAGCAAAACATCTGATTTACCCTGTGCCGACACATCCACCAGAGAAATAATCCCTCCCAGCATCTTACATAACTGCACTTTCTGTTTTACTTGGAATATCAGAAAAGCAAAATTGGGACAGTAAATATGATCACATACAGAGCTGTGTTTTAGTGCCGAAAATGCCCAAAGCTATTGTTTCCAAATTAATATATGCCATATTTGCATGGTGTTTTGCATCTGACTTGCAGGTGGCTCATTTTATCAAAATGCAGAGAAGCCCTTCCAGCTCCTGCTTCTTGTCACCGCCACCCCCCTTCCCAGCTGTCACTGGTCTGGCTGTGGAAACGCTTCTCCCCCACCGCCCCCCAGTGGAAAAGCCAGCCACTGTGCGCGCGCGCGGTGGCAGAGGAGCCGAGCTCCTGCCCTCCGGCAGGGACCTGGGGAGATTTCATTAAGGAGGATTTGTGGCGCTGTTGGAAATTCTCAACCTCAGGTGTGGAGAGCCAAACACGATGAAGTGATTTGAAAGTGCCACAAGCTGGACTGATCTCTATGCTGTGGGCACAGCGCCCAGGAGGTCAGCGCCTCTGCCACCCCTTTGCCTGGAAGAGGGGAGTGAGGAGGGCCAACCGCATGGCCCGCGGGACATGCGGGGCGAGTGACTTCCAGGGAGAGTTTGGAAATGCGTCCTGCGGTGTTCAACCAGGCCAGGGTCGCGCCAAGGGCCGTGCCAGGGAACAGAGAGGGAGGGCGAGAGGTGCTGAGCTGCCAGGCGTTGCTCCAGGCGTGTCCCACCTACGAGTCATGAACAGGGGAGCAGCAAACGAAATTGGTCGTTGTGGGACAGAGGGATGAGGGGTGCTCATCCAGGAAGTGGCCCTGGAGGACCAGAGATGCTTCAGGGCTTGGAGGCCCGGGCTCAGGAGCACGGGGATGCCAACGCGCAGGGGATGTTCGAGACAAACAGGTCCTCATCTGGTGGGAATGGCACAGAGAGTTCAGACCGACTCGAGGGTCTTCGGGACCTCTCCCGACCTCAGGCTGTGCTCTCCAACTCCGAAGTCTGAGTTCTCTGTGATCAAGGGTGCAGCCAAAGCAGAGTCGGGATTGTCCCCCGGGGCCGAGGGCCACCTGCCCCGTTGGCCAACAGTATGCGCCTTCACAGCAGGCGTCTTCCGGTGAGGGTAGGAGCTGCCCTGCCCCTCTCGACCCTCATGACCACTCTCAAGAGCCACCTTGCCCCGCAGGGAGGGGAGCCAGGCTGAACTGTTGGAGAAGGGGCTGGCGGGCACGTGGGGGCACCTGGGGCCAATGTTGGGGAGACGAGGTGACAGGTCTGGGTTCGGGCCAGTGTTCTAAGGATTCAAGCGGAAGTTGGGCATGGGAGGAAATTGAAGGGAGAGAAAAGGTGAGAGCAGGAGATGGCCACTGGGTTCCACTGAAAGAAGAGGCTGGCTGAGGGCATGACAAGCCCCGGGGTGAGCCTGCGAGTGCTGAGAAGGAAAAGTTGTCTGTGTTTATTCGGGATCACGCCTGGCTTGGCAATGCCAGGGATCGAACTGCACCTCCTGCCTATGTTTTACCACCTGAACTGTCTCCCCAGACCTAAGAAGGAAGGGCTTGGAGCCAGCTGATCTCCTCAGGGGCTCCTGGAGGTTAAAGGCTGAGGAGCACCTCACAGGCTTAGGAAAAACTCGATCTGCGTTGAGAAGGGCGTTTTGATTCTGACCCCCTGGTTGTGGCAGGGAGCCGAAGCCTTGTGCATTCGAAGCAGGTGCTGACAAGCTCTGCGGTTTGTCAGCAGAGGCTACTCTGTGTCGAGCAGGTGGGTGATGGGTGCCAGGACCATGCCCCGAAGGTGTGCTGTGTCTCCTGCTGGATCCTGGACCCTGCTGTGCTGCGGGGAAGTGTTGAGGATGGAACTCGGGGCCTCACGTAGGAGCTTGAGCCTTATTCCTGGCCGTTTAATTATGGCTCTCCAAGGTGGGGCAAGGATAAGAATAGACCTAAGTCTCCTGAGCAGGAGGAGGAGGGAAGGGAAGAGATGATCTTTGTAAAGGGGGCCGCCTGTTTCTTGAAGTTACAGGGAAGGGAGGAAAGGGCCAACGGAGCGGAGGTGGGGAGGGAGGCCGTGATGGTGAGCAGGAGAACTCACCGGGCCCTTGAGGTCAGCAAGGTCGTCTGTCCAGAGACAAGGTGCGGATGGCAGCTGCATCAGAAGCACCTAGGAAGAGACTCTGCAGAGGAGACCAGGCCAGAGGGAGTCAAGGGTTGTCGGGGGGCAGTGGGACCGGAAGCCCATAATAGGTTGGTGTTCCTATGCTTCTGTCTTTCCCCCCTGCAATGCCCTGGGAGGAGCTCTGCTGCTTCTGTCCTTGAGACCAGGGCAGCCATGACCTCAGTGACCTTTCTTCCTGGAGGCTGAGCACCCCAGCTTTTCAGGGAGCCCCTTCTTCAAGGAGACCCCCAGCAGGCAGGAACCACCGAGCGAGGAGGTGGGTGTACCTGGCCTGGCGCCGGGCTGGGGAGCGCTCCCCTTTTGCCAACTTGAGGCCATCCCTTCTCAGCCTGACTTATCAATGATCTGCTTCTAGGAGAGTCCCATTTGCCCTCTGCTGCTCTCCGTGCACTGTTTTCATTTTTCTCCCCTCCTCGATCTTGCAACAGCAGCTTAATAGCCTGTGAGAGGGGCAGGCTGGGGAGATGGATGCTAGCCGGCAGGCACGGCAGCCTGCCTCTCCATTAGGGGGGTGATGGAAGGCAGGGCGCAGAGAATGGATAATCCGAGGAAACACACATAGACACAACAAGTAGCTCCCAGAATAATCCAAACTGCGTTCCCATTTGTGCTCGGAGTGTGTGGCAAGGGCTCGGGGGGCGCCCGGCTGCAGGTTAATGAGGGCGGATGTGGGTAGCACAGGAACCATTGCAGAGAGGAGAAAGCAGGAGGGGCTAAGAACGCTTGTATGGAGCAGCTGCCTTGGGAAGACCCCCAAGCACATGGCAAGCCAGACCGGGGGCTCCCGGTGCTGCTGCTAAGATACCCCAACACAGCTGCCCCCTCACACCTCTCCCACATGATTTGTGGCTCTCAGGGGACTCCACAGGTAGATGCTGGGGTACGGAGTCAGTGACCGTTCCTGGCTTGCTTCCCGAAGTCACCCAACAGGACTTTGGGACAACCAGTTTCTACTCACCATGAATCTGCTCTGATGGTGACTCCAGCATTTCCAAGACAGGACAGGGACAGGTGGTGTCCAGACGAGGAATCAGAGCCAACAAAGGACCCTACAGCTTGTGCTGAAGCCCATTTCCCAGCTACTTACCCTGGGCAGGTCACTTATTCACTTATTTGGTGTTTGGGTCGCACCCAGCTTACTCCTGGCTCCGAGCTCAGGGATCACTCCTGGCAGGGCACAGGGTGCCAGGGATCGAAACGTGGTTTGGCCACATGCGAGGCAAGCATCTTACCCGCTGTTCTATCACTCTGGTTTGCGCGAGATTATTCTTCACCTGAAGGTCAATTTTTCACGCATAAAATGGAACATAAACCAAACCCAGTGTGCCCGTGTGAGACCAATCAGATAATGTGTGAAACAGCGTTTTCTTACATTCTCAGTTAACCTGTCACTGGTGGGTGGGAGGGGAGGGGCAGGGGAGAAGCCGTGGGGGATAGGAGAGGGTCGTGGGGTTCAGCCTTATGGACCTGAGTTCAAATTGCAAGGGTGGCCCTGGATAAGTTGGTGACCTTCCCTGCGTCTTCGCAGTCAAGCGAATTCTTGTTGGAGGATCATTGAGAGAATCACATGCGTTGGTGTTTGCGGGGGGGCTGGCGGGCAGTCGATGGCCCCCAGATGTTGTGCCCTTCCTCTCCCCACACCCCATAACTTCGCTGCCCACTTCCTGTGTCTCAGTCCTCCCGTGCCCACACGCACACACTCTCGCAGCCACGCTGCCTCCCTGGCATTTTCTCTGGAAATGCCACCACCAGCCCCCTCGGGGCTCTCCTCTCCTACCGAGTCTTCAGCCCCGGCTTTCTTCTTCCTGTCCACTCGCAGGGGCTGCTGGAGGCATGCCCTGGCCCTGGCCCTGGCCCTGGCCCTGTGGGGTCATTAGGCCATGGCATGGGATCCTGCCTCTGCCAGACCCAACTTTCTCTG
Source organism: Sorex araneus (assembly GCF_027595985.1). Lineage (NCBI taxonomy): Eukaryota > Metazoa > Chordata > Mammalia > Eulipotyphla > Soricidae > Sorex > Sorex araneus. Next base: position 37,767,555 of record NC_073308.1, on the reverse strand, counting down.
GCCGGAGCAGGAAGCCCTCCACTAGGGCGAGAGGGGACCCTTCGCTGGAAACCCTCTACCCCATGAGATCCTGCCCTTGTCCTGCTCCTGCATAGCCCAGAGTGGGCCCCTCAGTGCCCACTGCCGTGCGCCCTGTTCTGATGATGCTTCCTATGGGCTGTGGCGTAGCCAGCCTCTAGCCTTCCCTGCCAAGGACATCTGGGAGCCCTCAGCCACCAGCTGCCCCTGCTGGTTCCCAGCAGGGTGGCACTTAGCCGGTCCTTGAGGAAGCACCCGTCTCCCGGGAGGAGGAAGAAGAAGTGAAAAATGCAGATTCCTGGACAGACTTCCCCACAACACACTCACCCCAGGGTGGCCCGACCCCTGCCTTTGAGAACAAGCCCCCCGGGGGAATCTGATGCATAATGATGCCGGAAAACACTGGTCTGACTCCTTACGACCGAGGTCCCACAAATTCTAAGTGTGCGCTGCGATGAATTAAGGCATAACTGTACACACAGGGCATAACTATACACACCCCTAGATCAACTCCTACCCCAGTGCTCAGGGTTTACTCCTGCCTCTGCATTCAGGGGATCACTGGCGGGAACCATAATGGGATGCTGAGGATTAAGGCCCGCTCAGACGCGTGCAAGGCAAGTGCCCTCCCCGCTGTACTATCTCTCTGGCACCTTCTCCCAGCCACTCTCAACGCCCAACAAGTCAGGCCCTGGCCCTGGCGGTGAGAGCAGAGCAGGCCTGAGGGAGCTGGTGAAGAAGGGAGGGAAGGAACTGTGTCAGGCCTCAGGAAGCTTTCTCATTACAGTGTTCCCCACAGGCTGTGGAAAGGACCCGGGGCACCCCCTCCCCCAACACACACACACACACACACACACACACACACACACACAGAGCCTTTGGACCCATCCCGGGGCTGTTAGCACACAGGGGCCCTCTCCTACAGGGGCTCTCTCCCCTACCCCCCACCCCCCACCCCCGCCCGGCTCTGTCTCCGTCGCAGCTACTGGGGACACTGATTTGTTGTATGCGCTTGCCAGAGTCAACGCACATTCCCCATGAAATTGGCCAATTTAGGCTACAAATGAAAAGACAAATGAGATGGAAATTGCACCGAACAAGCCCACTTCTCATCAGTGGGGATCAGTCCTGACACGCCGCGCCGGGCTACCTGCTCAGACTGCGCAGCTGAGGCCCCGGGCTTTCCCGGTGACGGTGAGGGGGACCTCTACTCCTCCCGCCCCGCGGCAGAGGCACACCCCTCTGAGATGCTTTATTAAGGGGCAGCTGGAGAAACAGGACAAGCATTCCAGCCTTCCCAAAGGAGGAAAGACACAGCCAGGGAGGGCAGGACTGGGGGGGGGGGAATCCCCCCTGCAGAAAGAGGAGTTCCCGCCCAGGGCTTCTCCAGCCCTGAGGCTCTATCTCAGCTGATCTTTGAGCTGAGTGAGGGAGTTGCAGGAAGGAATGCAAATTTGTTTTCCTAGGGACCCCCGAGCTAAGTGCAATTTCGTTACTAACAATAATAGTAACACTTATAGAGCACTTAGCGCCAGCCAGGCCATTCTAAGCAGTTAGCATGTATTAACTCATTTGCCTGGTAAAATCTATTGGAGGGAAATGCCTATGTGTTCTGAATCAAACACAAGAGACGGTCCATCTCCCCATCCCTGCTCCCTCACACTGAAAGTGGGCCCTGAGCTTTGACCACAGAGCCCACCGGCCTTTGGGCCAGCCCAGGGCTGGAAGTGCAGGAGCACTTGACAAGCTCACTGTCCTCCCTAGTCCTTGAGCAAGCCAGGCCTCCTGCTGGTGCTCAGAGAGACCCCAGAGACCGCCTGAAGGACAAGGCTGGTCCTTGAGGCGCTGCAGCCCTCCCGGGGACCGCACGCTGCCCATTACCGGAGCCTGAGCCCACGGGCATCACACCACTGAGATGTTGCTAAGCCCACTGTCACCAGGGAACTGGTTTCTATGGCAACAGAAGTACACTAGACCCTTGACATTCTCAAGCGATGCATCATAGCTTTGACAAATCCGCGCGTTGCAGACAGACGACCACGTACTTTGCCCCGTAAGACACAGCAGAGTGCAAGCCAGCTCTGGCCAGGAGCCACTCTCTCTACCCTGGCAACACCGGGAATGCAGGTTGTCAGGGCCTCTCGCACCCGGGGTCAGGACACAAAGGTCCTCCGGTTCCCCTGAAGGCTCCCTAACAAAGGAGGAGGAATTTAAAAAGCAGCAACCCCACAACCGAGACAGCACAGAGGGTCAGGGGTGCTCACCAGGCAGGCGGCTGATCCTGGGTTCAACCCTGGCCTCACCGGAAGTGACCCCTGAGTACCACCAGATGTGACCTAACCCCCATGTTCCACCCCACCCCCCCCCCAGAAAAGAGGTGAGCCCCAAGACCAAGGGAGAGGCCAGACTGTCAGAGCTGTGGGACCACCTTGCAAGTGGAGGGACAGGCTTGGTTTGATAAAGAGGGAAAACAGAACCACACAGGAGAGCTGAAGAGAAACGCGTGGGTTCCTGCCACAGAACCACAGCGAGGCGCCTGGAGCTGGGCCCAGACAGGACACTGGCACCCCAGAGAGCCCTTATTCCCATTCACTGGCTTTGCCTCGGCATCCTGGGGGACCTGTCTTTTCCGGGTGGCTGAAGCCCGCCCCACAGCTAGGGAACACGCTTAGGGCAGACATAGGACAAGCAACTGGGAAACAGACTTGCTGAGCGGTTACAAGTGGAGGCGCAGGGGGCTGGAGCGATAGCACAGCGGGTAGGGCGTTTGCCTTGCACACGGCCGACCCGGGTTCGATTCCCAGCATCCCATATGGTCCCCTGAACACCGCCAGGAATAATTCCTGAGTGCAGAGCCAGGAGGAACCCCTGAGCATCGCCAGGTGTGAGCCAAAAAGCAAAAAAAAAAAAAAAAGTGGAGGTGGAGGGGGGCTCCTCTGAACCCTCCAAGCAAAGGGCCCACTGAGAGTTGCAAACTGCCACCCTATGAAGACGAGCCACCAGCCAAGAACATGGAGCTTTTTTTGTTTTGTTTAAATACTTTATTTAAACACCCTGGTTTACAAAGTCATTGATAAAACAGTTGGTAGGGGCTTGGGATGCTCCGTCACCAGTCCCGCCACCAGAATGGCCTTCTCTCCACCACTGTCCCCATTTTCCCAGCCATGCCCCACGCCTGCCCCCTCCGCAGGTACACAATAATTAATTTTACATTGCTTAGTGCAATTAAATGGCTAAACGAATTATAAAAAAAAATACTTCAGGAAAAGAAATTTGTGAAAATTGTCCTATCTCACCCAGAGGGTTGTTATGTCCTTGTCTAAGGATGTACTAGCTGTTTGTCGCTAGCTGAGCCTGCTTGTTTGTGGTTTCTGAGTTTAGTTGGCTTCTATGCTGCTCTCCCATCTAATTTGGTGTGTCCCTACTGGAGTTTCAAGACTGTGGAATTTGGGGGCCATGCAGTCCAGAAACTTTGGGGTCTGTAGAACTGGGCTGGTAAGTTGACACGGTGACCGCCTGATGTTTGTGTTTGGGAGACCATCTGGGGTGTTGGAGGTTGAAGCCAGGTTGGCTGTCGGGATCCTATGGGGGATGAGGGAGAGGCTGCCCACCCTCACTCCAGTGGGAGGGGGGTCAGGCTGCCTGCCCCCACTCTGAGAAGACCCCAGAGTTCTCAGCTTGAACACGGAGTACCTGGAAGTGTCACGGTTTGGTGTCTCTGCAGAGATTCTGAGTGAGGCAGTGGAGTTGAGCCATTGGCGTGGGTGTGGGTGCAGCTCTTGGGGCTTCAGCAGGGCGGGGCTTGGCCAGCCCCTCTCCTGAGGGCACCCCAGAGTTTTTGGCCAGGGGAACTGGTGTGTCCATGAATTTTAGCAGATCGGCTTGCCTCTCCTCCAAGGCTTAGCTCATACTCAAAGAGCACTCTGTCGGTGAGTTGGCACGGCGGCAGCTGTGGGAGGTGGGCGTGGCTGTCGGGATCCTATGGGGGATCAGGGAGAGGCTGCCCACCCTCACTTCAAGAAGACCCCAGAGTTCTCAGGAACAGGGCAATTAAAAAAAAATTTTTTTTGTTTTGGTTTGGTTTGGGGCCATACTCCGTGGTGCTCAGGGCTTACTCCTGGATCTGTGCTCAGGGACCACCCCTGGCAGTGTTTGGGAGACCATCTGGGGTGTCGGAGGTTGAAGCCAGGTTGGTAGCCTACGAGGCTAGTGCCTTACCTGCTCGACTGTCTCTCAGGCTCCTCAGTGCTTTTGAAGGAAAGCATCGAACACGGAAAAAGCAAAACAAGCAGAAAAGAGCTGAAAGAAGCAAGTCCTACGTGGGAAGTCTGGGAAATACCCCGCCATCCAGCCCCACGGGCTCTCCCCAGCGGACCAGCGGGGAGTCCTGTCTGGGAAAGCTGAGTAACACTGGGACTGCGTTCATACTTGCCTGCACCCTTCCTTTCTAACATCTCCAACATCTGCTAAGGCGTGTCACCATCACCGTGTTCTAATGCTTGAAGGTTTGCATCACCCCCAGGGAAACCCTGTACCCCACACCCATAAGCAGTGGGGTGACCCCTCCCCTCCCCAGCCCCAGATAACCCCACTCCGCCGACCCACCCCCCTCTTAAACAGTTCCGTGTGGCCCCTCAGGGGGCAGCTATGGGGTTTGCAGGCCGACCTTCCCCTCTTGCTGCCAGGATGCGCAGAGGGCCCTTTCTCCACGGCATGTATTAGCTCTTCATTGCTTTTTATGGCTGAATAATAGCACGTCGTATGGATATTTCACATTTTATTTAGACACTTATCCCTTGATGGGCTCTTGTTTTTTAAAGCAGTGCAGAGAACAAACGGGAGCTTGGAAATTGACGCTAGATTCCATTTTCTCTCCCGAAAACAACTGCTTCCCACCTCGCAGGCTCCGCCGGGCGTGGAGCACAATTAATGACAAACTCACAGAGACATAATGTTTTGAAATTTCAAAATGTCAGAGATAAAGTGAAAATTCCACGAGTATCAGAAGCAAGCGCAGGCTTTACGCTAGCAGCCGACTTCTCGGAGGAGCCCCGGGAGCAAGGAAGGGAGGACTTCCAGGGAGAGGGGACATTCCGTCCCTTCTGAAATCACACTTTCAGCGAACTCACGGATCAACCATGGAGGTGGAATAAAGACATTGACTCTTGGGGCTGGAGCGATAGCACAGTGGGTAGGGCGTTTGCCTTGCACGCGGCCAACCTGGGTTCGATTCCCAGCATCCCATATGGTCCCCTGAGCACCGCCAGGAGTAATTCCTGAGTGCAGAGCCAGGAAATCTCTGATCTTTCCGACCACCCTCTTGCAAAGTAGGTATTATTGCTCTAATTGTCCGGAAGACAAAACTGACCCCCAGAACAATGAGCTTGCCGGATATCACACAGATGACAAGACAAAGAATCAACATGTTAACTCGGGCGGGCGCTTTGCTCCCCGTCCACAAACCTGGGCTCCCTGGACACCGTATGCCCTGAGCAGACCTTCTCCCTGGCCCGTGTCCTGTGGCCGGCTGAGCAGGGAGGGGGAAACCATGTAAGTGGTGGTGGTGTGGGTGGGGGAAGTCCAGGGTCCCATGGGTGCAGCTCAGCCTTTTTCTCCCCATCTCAGGCTCTCCTCGCACTTATGAAGCTGTCCACACCCCCCACCCTTCCCCAACCCCAGCTTCCCATTGTCTCTCTAATTAAAGACCTAATTCCCCCTGCTGGCTGCTGGCAGGGTGCCCGCCGCCCTGTTGGGAAGGCAGTGCTGGCACCTGCACCTGGAGACACCCAGGTGCTACCGAGGGGAGTGGTGGGGGGGTGGCGAGCAGGGAGCAGGGCAGGAGCCCGGAGCCCTTTATCTAGAGACCAGATTTAAAGAGCCCTGTATCCGAAGTCAGGCTGGACCTTTGTCTAGAGTCTGGGGGGGGGGGAGGAGGGGGGGAAATCAGCCCTGAGCTCCGTCTATGGCCCCGATCTTCGGTGACAGGAGCAGGGCTGCAGGGCCGCTTCTGGGCACCAGCAGGACTGAGTTTCCCGTCTGCCCTCTGTCGCCTGCAGCTCTGGTGCGAGCCCCTCCCCCTCCAGCCAGCACAGCCCTCCGCTGCCTCCCGCTCTCGCTCTGAAAGGCGTGTGGGATTAGATAAGCCCCGACACCCCTCACCTGCACAACCTGCGTGGCGGTGGTCGGCCCCTTAGGCCGGGAGAGGTAACGGGGGCAGCACATACTGCGCCCCACCTCCTTCGGCATCTCCAGCCCATGCCATGTGACTTACGCGTTTCTTGTCTATTTGCAACCCCGATCCTCCCCGCAGTGCCCAGTGCCCAGTGCCCGGGACACAGCAGGTCAATGTGTTGGTCGATTGAATGAGTGTCACAGTGACTGTGAATCTGTGGAAATGACAGGTCCAGGGAGGAATTCCCAGAGCCCCACCCCACCCCCAGCAGGTGGCACCTGCTGGCTAAGGCACCTCCTCCTGCAGTCAGGCCGGAGCCCCCCAACCCCGGGGCACAGGCTTCTGCCAGCTTCCCCCTAGCCCTGCCTCTAGGATGCCAGCCTCATCTCTCTGCCGAGCGCCCCAAAGGGCAGGAGCCTGAGTCTGGAGGTCGAGAGGAAGTGCGGGCATGAAGCCGAGATGGCCTGGACGCAGCTGGGTTCAAAGCTAATCCACCTGGGACTTCAAACAATTAATTTCCCCAATCTGTGAACCGATCAGCGTCTGAGGGAAAACAATTAGCCCACTGCAAATTGTAATTGTCATCTCACTCCTGATTTTAATTTGGACTAATGAGGGCTAAGTGATTCCGGCTCCCGCCCTGCCCCCACCGCCCCCCAGCCCTGGGTCCTCACCTGCCAGCGGGCATTTAACCGTTGGCTGCCCACCTTGCGCAGAACAGATCTGGGGGGGGGGCTGGCATAGGCCGGGCTGGGAAAGACACCTGGCGGCAGGAAGGTGGGGAGAAGAGCAGCCTCCGGCCCCAGGGGAGCTGCCTGTTTACGAGGCTTCTGGGCAATCACATTTTGATGGAACGGAATTGACTACTGGCTCTCTCCTCTGTCACAGCCTGTTACCTCCACCGCGCCATCTCCGGGGACCCAGCTTCCAGGAGCGTCCCGCTGCCTCCCTTGAGCCAGGGCACCTCTGCCAGGCCCCCTCCTTCACCCTCTGTCATGGTGCCCGGAGCGGTGAGGCTGATTCTGGACAGCTGGGAGATGGCTCAGGCACCCCAGAATCCAGTCATCAGTGTGGCGTGTGACCTTGGAGACTAGCCCCCCGCCACCCCGACCCCATGTCACCACACACACACACCATCACCATCACCACTAACCAGATGAGCTAAGGCCCAGAGAGGGAGGGGACTTGCTCAAGGTCACTCCCATGGGGTCCAAGCAGGAACGCACAGCCCCTCATTTTTTCAGTACATTTGTCTGTAGACCCCCCACTTGTGCCCTCTGACCTGTGGCTTGCACCCAGCAAAGCACATGGAACACTCAAGGACACAGGAAGGACGGAAGGAAGGAAGGAAGGAAGGAAGGAAGGAAGGAAGGAAGGAAGGAAGGAAGGAAGGAAGGAAGGAAGGAAGGAAGGAAGGAAGGAAGGAAGGGAGAGAGGGAAGGGAGGGAGGGAAAGAAGGAAGGAGTGAGGATGGAAGGAAGGAGGGAGGGAGGGAGGAAGGAGGAAGGAGAGTCCTGGGGCCCCGTGCATGCTCTTTATACTCTTCCTTGCTGTTCTCATTTCCACTTGGGTGGGTTTGATTTCCAGTTGGGTGGGTTTGAGTCATTCCTTCTCACTTTCTTTCCTTGAGGCAGCTGGGGTGGAGATGCTGGCCAGACGTCCCTGTCCTGAAGCACCTCGCAGCCCCCTGGCTCCCCAAATCCCAACATGCCCTTCTCTCCTGAGCGCTCCCTGAATCCCGCGTGGCTGCCGGCGGGGCGCCTGAGCCCACTCCCCTCCGCTGCTGTAGCCTGAGTCCCCTCGGGGGCCCTGGGTCCTGGCTGCCTCAGTGACTTCCACTCGCTCCGTCCTCCTCAACCTCTGACTCTTGTGACAGGCAGGAACTCCTGCCTCCGCGGGTGCGTGTGGGCAGGCTGGCCGGCAGAAATGCCCAGACTGGGGGGAAGCAGCCTCCGTCCTGGCCACCTCGGACTGTGACTCCTGACGCGGCTTCCGTGTGGGGAAAGGACCGGTGTGGGGGCTCTGGATTACCTGCAGTGCCGCAAAGCACGCTGGGTAGTTCCAGCCGCTGGCTTCACAGCGGGGTGGTCAGCAGAGGGAGCAGAGGGCAGCCTTGTCTCGGCCATCAAGCCTCAGGGTTCAGGAGCACTGGGACACCCCATTTGGGCCACGGCTGCTCTTGGCCTGGTTCAGGTGAGGACCCTGAGGCCCAGAGAGCGTAGACGTTCAGCGGTGGGAGCCCTCTGCTTTACAAAGTGATTTTGAAATATCACTTTGGCCCCCACGCGTGGCTTATGTGAGGCAGAGAGGAGAGAGTCACTTTCTCCCAATCCGCCTCTGAGGTCATCTGGGAAGGGGAGGACTGATAAAGTCAGCCTTAAGCCCCTGCACGTGGTGTGGGCCAGAGCCCCCCCCCCACCCCGCCAGCCCCACCCGGTGGCCCTCAAGCCACACCTGACGTCTGCTTCATCTTCTCGACACAGGAATCGATCCCCGCCGCCCGATTTCTCAGGGAGACCAGACTCCGTTTGGAGAGCAGAATCGCTCTTTGCAGGAAAGGAAAGTCAATCCCAGGCCTTACCCGGGGTACCGGTTCTTGTCTTGCCTCACAGAAAAGAATTTCAGAAGTACACCAGCAGGGAAGTAAAACAGATTTCTATCTGGAGGGCTTTAGGAAGGGGAAGAGGGAAGGAAAATGAGGGAGTAGAATAACACGCTCAAGAGAGAACTTGGGCTTCTCCAAGGGTGGGGCGAGCCCCTACACACACCCCAGCATTCGACATGAAAGCACACATCTCAAGAGGGGAGATGCCGGCACAACATGTGCACCCTTCCTTTGTTCAAGGTGGCTTTTATAGGATTTTCCCAAGCTGCCCCCCATGTGGGGCTTTCTAGCTAGATAAGAGTCTGTTGCTAAGCAGGTAGAGTTGAGAGTGGTCGATAATCCTTTTTGAAACCCGCTTTTCTTATCTTTGTTCCTGCTGGACTGGTATGGTAGCACAGCAGGTAGGGTGTTTGCCTTGCATGCGGCCGACCCAGGTTTGATTCCTCCATCCCTCTCAGAGAGCCCAGCAAGCTACCGAGATTATCCCACCTGCACAGCAGAGCCTGGCAAGCTACCCGTGGCACATTCTATATGCCAAAAACAGTAACAACAAGTCTTACAATGGAGAGGTTACTGGTGCCCGCTCGAGCAAATCGATGAACAATGGGACGACAGTGCTACAGTGCTACAGTTCTGTCTGGATATGAGGGTTAATCAGATTAAAGGAAGGAATTGAGGGTTCTCCAGTGATTTCTTCAGGCCTTTCCTGTAAGGAGGGGTCCAGTCTCCTCAGAATCTGCTGCTGGAGAAGGTCTTATCAGGTCTTATTTTCTGTATCCACCAGGTGGGTCAGACTTAGGACTGGTGACTTTATTACTTCCCAGAATTTCATTGCCATTGGTGTGTGTGTGTGTGTGTGTGTGTGTGTGTGTGTGTGTGTGTGTGTGTTCCCTTATCTACCTACCTACATCAGTCTCCGGACTGGAGCGATAGCACAGCGGGTAGGGCGTTTACCTTGCATGTGGCCGACCTGGGTTCAATTCCTCCGTCCCTCTTGGAGAGCCCGGCAAGCTACCAAGAGTATCCCACCCTCACGGCAGAGCCTGGCAAGCTACCCATGGCGTATTCGATATGCCAGAAACAGTAACAACGAGTCTCACAATGGAGATGTTACTGGCGCCTGCTTGAGCAAATTGATGAACAACGGGATGACAGTGCCACAGTGTCACATCAGTCTCACTCTCCCCAAGCTCAGAGGTCTTAGGAACCAGCCAGCTGCTTAGTGCACAGTTCAGAGAACATCCAGGCCTAGGCCCAGGGATATGTGTGTGTGTGTGACAGGGGGACCTTTATTGATCATCCAGGCAGCAGGCATCATGCTCGCTGCTTTTCAGGTACCACTAACATCCTTACAGATCTCCTGCCACACACACCTGTATTTTCCCATTTGACAGGACGGGGGAACTGAGGCTGACGGGACCAACAGACTTAAGTGGGAGAGGGGGAATTTGGATGGAGTCCTTCGGAGCTGGTTGGTAGAATCAGGTGATTCTCACAATCAAGTAACTACATTATAAAGTAAAAAAGTAAATAAATAAATAAATTGGGGCTGGAGAGACAGTATGGGGGGTAGGGTTCTTGCCAATGCAGATTCAATCCCCAGCACCCTATAGAGTTCCTCAGGCCCCACCAGGAGTGATCTCTGAGTACCGAGCCAGGAATAAGCCCTGAACACTGCCGGGTGTGGCCCCAAAAACCAAACAATAAAAGTAGAAAAATAGAATTAATAGCTATTGAACCTAAGATATTCTGAATATTATCATTGTGAAATATAATCAACATAGCCCAATATCTCTGAGATATGTTTTCCCTTGCGGACGTTCAGAAGCCGGTGAGCATGTACACGTCCCGCCCAGCCCACTTTGAACTGCTCCCCCCGACCCCCCATTTCAAATACTCCCCGTCACATCCAGGCCCCCTGTTGGAGCAGGCCTGGGTTCCTGCCTGGCTGCATTGTGCTGAGTCACTGGGTGACTCAGCATGAGACTCACCCTTGACCTGCCCTGGGCTTCCCCCTCCCTCCTCAGCTCCTGCAGAAAGCCTTGTAGTCAGATGTGAAACCTTTAAAATAGGTGAGATAAAGGTGACAAATGTCTTTCATTTGCATTCCGGTCCCTCTGGCTTTGGAAGCCTGGTTGAATGGCACCTCTATCAAAACATCTGGTGTGGGAATGTCAGTGTGGCTTTGATGAGGCATCAGTCCCTGAGGGGGCAGCGGGCAGAGCATGTGGGGCACTTATCCAGTCAGCCATGCCCCAGAGAAGAGAAACCTGCCACCCTGCCACGCCCCGCGCCACATGTCCTCTTGCCCCATGACTTGCTGGCCAGGCGGCCACCTTGCTCCTTTCCTCCTTGGGTCAGCATCTACCTGCAGAATAGGACAGCGGGCAGGATACTGGCCTTCTATGCGGCGGACCCAGGTTCAAACTCCGGCATCGCATATGGTCCCCTGAGCATCTCCAGGAGTGATTCCTGCGCCCAGAGCCAGGAGTAAGTCCTGAGCCTGCCAGGTGTGCCCGCCCCCCCAATAACCAAAAATAGTCTTCCAGTCCCACAGGCCAAGCTCCTGGGCACCTGGGCCTCCCCTGCAGTCAATCGTGACCCCTTGACCCCACAGCCAGCACAGGAAGCTAAGGATGTTGGGGGGGGTGCAACCCCAGTGGGAGGCCTGGCCCCACCCCCGCCTCAGGGAGGAAACCCCAATGTTGGGTCACTGTTCCTGCCAAATAATTGTCTCTACCCCCACCCCCAGAATACCTTCACCCCATGCCCTGCTGACCGGCTGCTTCTCCCTCAATTTCAACAGAACCTGAACCTTTGTCCAAAACCCCATGGGAGAGACAACCCAAAAGGCATAGCAGTGAGTCCCGGCATCTTAGACCTGTTTCTTCTGGTCAGAGATAAAGAGACTCTGCTCCCTGAGGCGGCGCTGGTTCCCCTTCAGCTCTCCCCCTCTTTTCTCGCCGGGTACCTCTCTCTCCCCACCCCACTCTTTAACGTGAGCCTTTGACCACATAACCTCGTGGGGACAAAGGTCTGGGGGAGTTGGTGAGTGTGGGGAAGAGACGGGACGGGCTAATGTAGTCCTTCTCCTCAGGAAAGCAACGTGACCCCTGCCTTGAGGGCTGCCTTGACCCACACCACATCTTGGAGGGAAGGCTGGCCTGTTAGACCGTGCTCCGTCCAGCCCGTCCATCACTCATACACACTGACAGGAGCTTATCCCCCTCCCTGTCTCCTCAGGGTGCCCTGGAGGGTTCCCTCACACACTCTGACAGGAGTCTGCCCCCTCCCTGTCTCCTCAGGGTGCCCTGGAAGGTTCCCTCACACACTCTGACAGGAGTCTGCCCCAGCCCTGTCTCCCCAGGGTGCCCGGAGGGTTCCCCACACACACACTCCGAGGGGAATCAGCCCCATCCCTGTCTCCTTGGGGTGCTCTGGTGCCTGTTCTGCAGGGACAGGCTCCCAGAAAGAAGGAAAAGACTCCCTCTAGAGCCAGTCCAGTGGGGCCTGGAGATGGGCCGCTGGTGGCTAATTTGCAGACTTCACATGCAGGAGCCTCGGCTTCCTTTGCTGGCACCATATGGTTCCCACCATCACCACCAGGCGAGAAACCCCCCCCCCCCACACACACACCCACCGCCCAAGCACTGAGCCGGGAGTGTCCCGTGAGCACGGCCACGGGTGGCACAAGAACATAAACACCAGCAGAGTAGAACCAATCAGGCCCAGGGCCAGCTCCCCACGACCTGTTGTCTGATTGGCGAGCCAGCCACCCCCGGCCTCCGTGTTCCCGCTACTGCCAATGTGAGCAGAGAACCCCAGATTCCCTGTGCAGGCCCACCCCCACCACTGCTCCCCCTGCCATGGTCCTGGCTGTACCCTCCGACCTCTCCCTCCCTCTGGACAGGTGAAGAAAGTTCTGGATGATTGACAGAAGCCCCCAGGACTGTCACCTGGTGTAGACCAGTGGTCTTTAGCCACCAGGCAGTGCACAGGTGTAGAAAAGCTGAAAACCATTGGCCTTAGCTGTAACAGCTGGTCCTCGGGCCCCAGTGCAGGTTCTCGGGTGTGAAAGGGCTGGAGACGGCTGGTGTGGGTGGGTGCAGAGTCGAGCCTGCGAGGTCAGCTGTGCATCCGGTCTAGACTGAAGTAGGCGTGAGCCAGCAGGACCCAGGCTGGTCACGCTGGCAGGGGCCCCCCCTGCTGGGTTTGCAGCAACACCGGCCTCCTTCCCCCGGGCCCACATTCTCAAGCACCCTCGCAGACTCCGTGCAGGCAGGAGTGGGGGTGGGGGACAGAGGTGATGCAGGTGGGGCAAGCTGCCCGGAGAAATCAGTGCAGGACCACCCACCTCTCCGGGGTTCCTGCTAAACATGGTTGCGGGGAGCAGGAGTGGGGTGGGAGAGAGGAGGTGGAAGTGAGGGCTATCAAAAGATAATGAAGCGGGGACTGAAGTGATAGCACAGCGGGTAGGGCGTTTGCCTTGCACGCGGCCGACCCAGGTTCGATTCCCAGCATCCCATATGGTCCTCTGAGCACGCCAGGAGTAATTCCTGAGTGCAGAGCCAGGAGTAACCCCTGAGCATCACCAGGTGTGACCCAAAAAGTAAAAAAAAAAATGAAGCAGCCCCAGCAGAGAACGTTCCAGAACAAGTTTGAAAGGCTGAGAAGTCTAAGAGAAGAAGCAGTCCGGTCTTCTACACATCAGGGCCGGGGCTGTGAAGTGGCACCAGTGACCCCTCATTGCTGGGAGCACTGGAGCTGAGAGCACAGGAGATGGAAGCCGAGTGAGATCTGGGGAAGGGGAGGTTCTGGGGAGCCTCTGGCTGCTACCCCCAGGGTCCTTCCGGCACTGCAGTGGAGAGGCAGACGGGAAGAACTGTGCGTGTGCTCCCCACGCCTGGCGGGAGAGAGCTCCTCTCCATCCTATTAGGGCCCCCCCCCCCGTTTCACAGTCCAGGAGCAGACTCTTGAGACTTGGTCACTTGCTCAAGGTCACACAGCCAGGAGGCAGATGCGGGAGTCGAACCCAGTCTCACCCCTTCTAAGGGCTTGGTTTGCCCTTTGCCAGGGGCTGTGCGGAGCCCCTGCCTCTCACCTCCCTTCTCCCGAGCTCCGTGCAGCCCTGGGCTTCGGGAGGAATTCCTATGACATTGATGCTCCCTTCTCGGTTAGAAGGCTGTCACGGGGGTGACAGGGAGCGGGAGATATGGGGCTGTCACACTGGGAAAAATGAGGTGCCAAGGAAGACACTTCATCACCGCCCCGGATTAGAGGCTCCTCGGCTCTGCCTGGGAGATGGTCCTGGTTCTGCGGGAGCTGCACCCAGCCCAGCCCAGCCCAGCCCGCTCCGCCCTTCCAAACCCCAGCCCCCTGCAGGGGTGGGGAAGGTGGTCACAGCCAAGGAAGAGAGCCCCGCTTATTAAACTTAGGGGGGGGTCATAGACCCGCAGTGAGAATCTGATAGACGTTCTGGGCCTTGTCGCCAGAATACACCTGTGCACTCACACACACACACACACACACACACACACACGTACACACTCATACATGCTCACACTTGCACAACCGTGTCTGCACCCAGTGGCGAATGTCCCGGACTCTGCCGTCCACCTGTGGACTGAGATTCTCGGCCTTTCTCTCTGGAGAGGCTGAGGGATACGTTTACGAGGAAACGGCCCTGCCCGTGGTTCCTGCTCCGTCCAGTCCTTGCCCCTCCCTTACTCCCAGAGGAAGCAGAGGAAATGTCACTCGGACCGAGCCCTCACCTCTCAGGCCCCGGCCCACGGAGCCCTGTGCGGTTTCTGCGCACAGAGCAGGGAGGGCCTGCTGTGGACGTCAGAGAGTGTGTGGGGAGGTCGGGGGTGTGGGATGGCAGGGGGCCTCCCTGTATAATGGAAACTGAGCTCCTGCCTGAAACTCCATTGTCTCTGGACTCCCAGAACCTTGGGGGTCCTCCCTGCCCAGAATTCACTGAGAGATGCATAGTGGGAGGAGTCTGGGCCCCGCCCCTGAGTCTCCCCCTCCTTGGTCTCCCTGAGCGCCTCTGATAGAGCACCCGGGCCCTGGTTCCACTGGACGTTCGTGGACACTGCGGAGCCCGCCAGCCTGGCCTCTGGCCAACAAGCCAGGCCTGGGAGGCCGTGCGGGCCCAGCGGGCTCCGCCCCGTCCTGTTCCCGGGCCCTGTGGGGAGTCTGGGAGGAGGCGGGAGCCCTCCAGGGAGTCCCACGCACTCCGACTCGGCTCCCAGCTGGGCCAGACGGAAGCGCTGGCAGAGCTCGGGTCCCAGGCCAGGGGCCGGCTGTAAAGCCAGCAGCTCAGCACTCTGGGGAGAGAGGCGCTGGAGAAATATAAGCTATAGCCACGTTAATTATTATTATTTTTATCATTATTACAGAGAAGAATGTCCCCCCTGTTAATTTCCCTGGAAAAATATCTGGGAAAATGAGCTGGCACTGCCCAGGCCTTGTGCCCAGGAGAGCCAGCGCTGGCATCAGACAGCCTCCACATTGGCTCCCGTGCTGGTTCACCGGCACCACACACACACGCTCAGCTACACACGTGCCAACTCACATTCTCATGTTTGCACATACAGACATGGGCATGATGTGCACAATCCCATCTCTATTCTCAGGTATATGCTTCCATGTACATTCATGTACATGTTCATATGTACACTCATGCTGGCACAATACACACATACTCATGCACACATATGCTCATCAACATGCTCACACACACCCTCAGGTGCACACACACATACACACATGCTCATAATACCCTCACGAACCTCATACTCATACATGCCTTACCTGCACACATGCTCGTACATACCCTCACATGTACAAACACTTATACATACCCTCATGTACACACTCATACACACCCTCACATGCATACACCCTCATATCCTCAGGTACACACACACTCATACCCTCACGTGCATACACCCTTGTATCCTCATGTACACACATGGTCATACACACCCTCGTGTGCACACACACTCATACCCTCATGTACACACACACTCATACAAACCCTCATGTGCACACACATGCTCATACCCTCAGGTATACACACACACACTCATAACACCCTCACATGCACACATGCTCATACACATGTTAAGTATGCACATAATTCATGTACACATAAGCTCAGGCATACTGACAGATGCTCATATGCACAGTGCTCATGTTCACACACATATATACATGTGTGTTCATGCAGACACATATTCAAATACATATGCTCATATACAGGCACGCTCATGTAAATGCATATTCACATACACATACTCAGACACACATGCACATATGAACATGTTCACATGTAGCAGATACACATGGTCATTCACACCTGCATTCATATAAGTGTCCATGGGCACTCGTGTACACACCTGCTCATATGTACATGCGCCTGTATACACATACTCATGCCTGTGTGCTTGTATGTACACAGGATTGTGTATGTAGTGCTCGTGCATATGAAGGCGTGGATGCATACCTGCTGACAGAGAGCCCATTTGCTCCCAGCACCGGGAAGACCGCCTTAGCCGTTTTGGAGCTTTCTGGTGACAGGTGACATCTTTCCATCGGCCCCTGAGCATCCAGCAGTCAGTATGGGTGAGAGGCCTTAGCACCATCCAGGGTTGGCCTTAACCATGCCTTCTGTATGTACTGGCTCTGTGACCTTGGGCAAGTCGCTTTACTGCTCTGAGCCTGCATTTACCCTTCGTAACAGAGCCTGGTGACTCTCACAGGATTGCTGTGCGGGCTCAGGAGGAGAGAGAGCTCTGAGAGAGGCACAGCAGCACTCCGCCCACAGAACCCGGTAACTCCAGGGCCGCTGTTCTAACCCCACTCCACGAGTGAAACCACTCAGACAACGTCCCCAAGGTAGGAAGTGGCCTGGGGGCCCTCCCTGCGGCCACTCTCGCTGACCCAGCCTCCCCACACACCTGCAGCCTCCTGAGCCTGCCCACAGGGGCTAGCAGAGGGCACCAGCAGTCCCGTCTCGGCGGGTGTGGGAGGGAGTGGGGGCAAGGAGTGGGGGTGCAGAGCCCTGTGAGAGCCTCTGGGCCTCCGTGGAGAGGGAGAAGAGGGGGGTCAAAGGAAGAGCAAGGAGCTCAGCCTCACAGCCCCCTGCAGCCCACCACACCCCTGCTTCCCTGGGGCCATCCGGGCCCCCTGCACCTGCCCCTTCTAGGAGAAGCCCCGAGTTCCTGAGTCCCCACTTCCCCGTCTTGCTCACACACCCTTCAGTCTGGACATCCAGCTCTTACACCTGCTTTTCAAGGGCAGCGTGACTGCATGTTTGCGCCATCAACTTATAAATTCTATAGCAAAGCTCTTATTAATATATCATCATATCCCAACAGCTGTGCACATAGATGCATCTACATTGTACTGTATGTTTACTCATGCACGTGCATTTATTCAATTCTATGTTTGCACATGCATGTTATATAACTCTAGGTTCCTAACACTCTTGAAATATTTCCTCTATATTTGAATGTACACACACACACACACACACACACACACACACACGTAGAAGGGACTAGTAAGGAGCACTTTCCCCAGCTGACCGTGTGACCTTGGGCCAGAGGCTTATCTTCTTTCAGCCTGTTCCTTCATCCACACACGGGGGATAATATACTGGAGTTAAGAGATCACGCGAGGGCTGGGGATACGGCTCAGTGGCAGGGCGCACGCCTTGCATGTATGAGGCCCTTTGTTCCATCCCTGGAATCGCAAAACAGGGAGCGGGAGATGGTGAGTGGCAAGTGCCTGGCCGAGGATGAGTCTTAACAGATTGGATGGTAGTTTTGCACTCTTCGGGGCATCTGTCTTTGACCCACTGGAGAATGGTGGGGTCTGGGGGGACGTGGCGGAGGGAGAGAGATTTCCTGGCAGGGTCTGGAGGGCAGCCCCCCTGTCTCCTCTCCTGAGGCCATGCACAGGGCGGGCTCAGGCAGTGTTTGCAGAGGGAAGGGAATGCCAGCCCTTGCGGGCAGAGCTCTGAGCTCCCATGCTGGCCGGCCAGGCTGTGCTGGGCCCCTCTCTGCTTGCTCACCCAGGATGGACCCCCTGGGTGGGGAGCTTCGGGGAGGAAGGACGCTGGGAGGGTGTCATTTAGCAGGAGTCTGGGGTGGGGGCTTTCCCATGAGGCAAAGCCCAGCCCACCTCACTGGCTGGGGGTGGGGGTGTCTGCGGCCCTAAAGTGCTCTGTGGTGAGTCATAGCCATCTGGCTGCAGCCCCACTTTTCCTGTGAAGCCCCTCCCCAGCATAGCCCCCTGCAGTGGTCCCTTGGGCGGCCGAGGGTGGGCTTCCTTAAGGCCCACCAGCCAGGTGCTCCCTGTGGGGGGTCCAGGAGGAGAGGCTGGGCCTTCTGAGCATGGAGCGAGCTCTGGAGGTGTTGGGGTGAGCTCCAGAGTCCTGGAGACCCCCTAGCTCCACCCTCAAGATTGTTTGCCTGATCGGGACGTCCCCTGGGCCGCCCCCTCCTGCAGGGACAATAGGCGGGAGCAGGAAGCTATAGTGAGCACAGAGGCTGCCATGATTAGCCCGGTGCCACCTGCATCGGAGCCCTCCTAGTAAAAGATGAGGGGCGGGGCTAGAGCGACAGTACAACGGGGAAGCTGCCTGCCTTGCACACAGCCAACCCTGATTCCATCCCCAGCATCTCCCACGGTCCTCCGAGTACCCCCAGGAGTGATTCCTGAGTGCAGAGCCAGGTGTAACCCCTGAGCATCACTGGGTGTGGCCCCCAAACAAAACAAAACTAAAAGATGGTGGGCAAGTTACTTAATACCATTTGGCCCCAACAGCTTGGTCTGTAAAATGGGAATATTCTGACTCGGAGGTGAGAAGAAGTGATGAGATGATGTGGGGAATTAGGAAGCCCAGAGCCGGTCCATGAACCTGAGGTGGTGAGCACTTGAGGCCTGAGCTGGGGTTGAGCCTGGCTCTGCAGAATGTGCATGTAAGGACACCGTGAACAGAAAACGGGAACCCACGTTGGGGATCCTGGAATCCACACCGCTGCCACAGACCTTTGCCACGGCCTGGCATTCAGGCAGGGGCCGGAGGGCATCACGGTCGGGGTCCCCCTATGCTCGGTGAACGCTTGCATGAAGCAAAAGGGAGGCCGGGGAAGGCAGAGAAAAGAAAACCACAGCAAACTCTCTCTGTCCTCCCCCACCTCACGGCTCCTGGGGGAACCGAGCTGCATAATACAATGGGATTTAATAAAATGCCTTTAACTCACAAAGTTTGTCTGCTGCCAGCTCCTTAATTAAATTGCCTAATGCTGCTTTGCGATGGCAGCACAAACTCCTGTGTTTAAAGAGCACGGTGTTGCCATGGCACTGCCGGCAGGGCAAGGCAGCGCGGGGGCGCATACAGATGAGCCGGAGTCGGCCTGTGCCCGCAGTGTCCTCCACCACACACGCTCGTGAGAGCTCTCTCTCCCTCTCTCTCTCCCTCTCTCTCTCTCTCACACACACACACTCACACACGCTCGAGAGAGCTCTCTCTCCCTCTCTCTCTCCCTCTCTCTCTCACACACACACACACACACTCACACACGCTCGAGAGAGCTCTCTCTCCCTCTCTCTCTCTCTCACACACACACACACACACTCACACACGCTCGAGAGAGCTCTCTCTCCCTCTCTCTCTCCCCTCTCTCTCTCTCTCACACACACACACTCACACACACGCTCGAAAGAGCTCTCTCTCCCTCTCTCTCCCTCTCTCTCTCTCACACACACACACACTCACACACACACTCGAGAGAGCTCTCTCTCCCTCTCTCTCTCCTCTCTCTCTCTCACACACACACTCTCACACACGCTCGCAAGAGCTCTCTCTCCCTCTCTCTCTCTCCTCTCTCTCTCTCTCACACACACACACTCACACACACACTCGCGAGAGCTCTCTCTCCCTCTCTCTCTCCTCTCTCTCTCTCACACACACACACTCACACACACACTCGCGAGAGGTCTCTCTCCCTCTCTCTCTCTCCTCTCTCTCTCTCTCACACACACACTCTCACACACACGCTCGAGAGAGCTCTCTCTCCCTCTCTCTCTCTCTCACACACACACACACTCACACACGCTTGAGAGAGCTCTCTCTCCCTCTCTCTCTCTCCTCTCTCTCTCTCTCACACACACACTCACACACGCTTGAGAGAGCTCTCTCTCCCTCTCTCTCCTCTCTCTCTCTCTCACACACACACTCACACACGCTTGAGAGAGCTCTCTCTCCCTCTCTCTCCTCTCTCTCTCACACACACACTCACACACGCTCTCGAGAGCTCTCCCTCTCTCTCTCTCCCCTCTCTCTCTCTCTCTCACACACACACACACACTCACACACACGCTTGCTTGTTCTCACATATACACACATTCTCACACACTCATACACTTACACACTTGCACACACTCTCACACACTCTCCAAAACACACATTCTCACACTGACACACACTCACACAGGCTCACATACAGTCTTTCACACACTCACACACTCTTAACACTCACACACTGACACACGCCCTCTCACATACACACACTTTCGCATATGCTCTCTCACACATACACACACTCACATATGCTCTCACACACGCACTCTCACACTCACACACTTGCGCATCCACACTTACACACACACTCAGCACACTCACACTCTCACAGCCTCTGACACGGATACACACTCACACATATTCTCACACACATTGTCTCGCACACATATACAACACTTACACAAGTTCTCATGCGTTCACCTATACACTCTCTCACACACATGTTCACACACACTCTCACACATACACACATTCACACACAGAGACACTCTCACAAGACTAATACACTCACCCACAGACTCACATACACTCCTAAAACACTTATACTCACACTCATACACACTCATACTCTCTCATACACTCTATTACACGCTCTCTCACACACACACCCTCAGTCTTACATAGAGCCATCTCTGCCCTCTGGTTTTCCTCAGAAAGGATCTCACCCTTGCTGAAAATGCTCTGCCAGCGAGGCCAAACTTTGCACAGGGAAGAACTGCTATGGCTGTGGTGGGCGGGGGCACTGCCCGGGACTCAGCCCTAGACTCAGGGCAGCCCCGAGAGCCTGGGGACTGGGCAACCCCGGCCACTGGCTCCTGCCACGGCAGACAGCGTCCCCACCTCTCCATAGGCACAAATATTCTTCCTCACCCCGTCACGGCTGTGACTGCTGCCTCAGCCTGGACGAGATCGCCTGGGTGGGAAGGAGCCGCACTCCCCGACGCAGCGAGAGAAAGGGAAGCCCATTCATTGGGAATTTTCCTTCCTCTGCAGGGGTTCCTAGTCCTGGCTCCACCCTAAAGCCAGTCGGAGATGTTTTCCTTCCTAATACTTGATCATGAAAAATTCCACATACTGGGGCTGGAGTGATAGCACAGCGGGTGGGGCGTTTGCCTTGCACTCGGCCGACCCGGGTTCAAATCCCAGCATCCCATATGGTCCCCTGAGCACCACCAGGGGTGATTCCTGAGTGCATGAGCCAGGAGTGACCCCTGTGCACTGCCGGGTGTGACCCAAAAAGCAAAAAAAAAAAAAAAATTCCACATACACAGGGAAGGCGAAGGGACTCCATGGTCTTCCCACTGACTAGATGCTCCACCTCGCCTTTTACTAACTTGCTCTATCATCTCTCTCTCCATCTACCCGCCAATCTATACTGTTTTGTGTGCATTTCAAAGTAAATTGCAAGCATCAATAGGATTTTATCATCAACAACTATCGAGTTCAATTTTTGTTCAGGGTTGTTTTCCCTTTGATATAAAATTTGCATATAAAGAAACCCTGGGGTGTTTTTTTTTTTTCATTCGGTACCACCCCTGAGCTTTCTTCCCCCTAGAGAAGGATTTCATTGATCTGAAGCAGGAGGGATGCTTGGGGGGGGCGGGGTGGAGGGGGGTTGTTTATTTCTTTCAAATGAGTTGCTTTAATTCCAGATGGTACAGAATCCAGCATAGACCAGACACTCTGGGGAAGAGCACATGTTGGCAGCATTTTAAACTGGGTTTACTCTGACCTCGCAACCAAGGTAGAAATGACCTCAGTCATGATAATGAAGAGAAACAGCGTGTGCCCTCATTTTTTGTTTCATTTTGTGCTTGTCGAACCAGACACAGAACCCAGGTCTCATGCATGTAAGGTAGGCACTCCCCCACGAGCCACCTTCCCAGCCCTGAACTATGGCTTTGTTTCTGGTTTTCTTTTTCCCTTTGCTTGTTTATTTTTAAAGTTTATTCTCAAACGTACAGCAGGCTCTAAAGCGCTTTCTTCTAGCTCTTCTTGGCAGCAGATGTTTAGATGGGATCCCAGATGTTTAAATACAAATGGATTTAGGGGGGCCGGAGCAATAGCATTTGCCCTCTGGTTTTCCTCAGAAAGGATCTCACCCTTGCTGAAAATGCTCTGCCAGCGAGGCCAAACTTTGCACAGGGAAGAACTGCTATGGCTGTGGTGGGCGGGGGCACTGCCCGGGACTCAGCCCTAGACTCACTCATGGGTCTAACGCCTCCAGGGGAGCAGAGCAGCAACCCTATGGGCCTGGGAGGTCCGCCCAGAGTGGAGCTCGGGTTGAGAGAGAGGGAGCCCGCTCTGAGACTTTGTTCCCCTGGCCCCCTGCCCCCTCGGGAGTTAGAACTTCTCAGGTGTTAGAGAAATTCTGCCCATTTAGACAATGGCTCCTGAGAATCCTCACAGAGTCTGTACAGCACAAAGCTTTGGCGGTACCCGAGTCACCTTCGCGGTATCCAAGTAGTCTCAGCGGTACCCGAGCAGCCTCAGCGGTACCCAAGTAGCCTCGGTGGTACCTGAGTAGCCTTGGTGGCACCTGAGTAGCCTTGGTGGTGTCAAGGAGCCTCAGCAGTACCCAGGTAACCTCGGTGGTACCCGAGTCACTTTGGCGATATCTGAGTAGCCTCTAAGCTCCTAAGGCATGTTCCACAGCGAGGTTTCCCTCTATGCTTTCTCTCTGTCCCAAAGATGGAAGGCCTCCTCCCCCCTTTCCGGAGGAGGAGACTGAGGCTCACAGAGGCTAAGTAACTTGCAGGCTTGCCCAGTAAGTGGCAAGAAGGAACCTGACACAGTGTCCCTGCATTTGGTCCCTAGGACGGGCGTACCAAAGCCCTGCAAGCCAGTGGTTTAAAACCACAGAAAAGCATCGCCTCACTTCTGGGGGCGGGAGGTCAGCTCTGCGGGTATCTGCAGGCCGAGCTCTCTCCGAGAACTGGCGATGTCGTAGCTCTTCCTGCTTTGGTGCAGGTCTTCCGTCCTCGGTTCAATCCCAGTCACCTGGGATTTTCCCTGAGCCTCTCTGTCCACACTGTCCTCTCCTCTTAAGGACACAGGATGGGACTAGGGCCACCTTTATTTCTGCCGAGACCCATTTCCAAAGTCGGGCCCCATTCATAGGCCCTTGGGGGTTAGGATTTGAATAGACCTTCTGGAGACACAATTCAATCCCCAGCCCAGTGGTCTCCCCGGCCTGCCCAGGGACCCCACGAGAAGCCGCTCACCTTCTCCCACCCCCACCATCTTCTGCTCCCCTGCATGAGGACTCCCCACCCCTGCAATGCAGAGAGTGGGTCTGGGAGAATTCGTATGTGCAATTCTTCTCTAATTACGATCAGTGCCCAGAGAGAATCATGAAATATAGGCGGGCTTTTTGTCTTTCTTTTATTCCCCGATAGTAAAAAATCATTAAGACTTGCTCTTAATTAGTTTAATTTTGAAGCTTCTAAATATTGATTTAACCTACACTCCTTTGTACTTGCCGCAGTCGCTGAGTGATGCCTGTTATTGATCACGGATGGAAGCGTTTCCATCTACCAGGCTGGGGGCACGGGAGTCTCTGGTCCCCTGGGTGTGCTGCCTCGGGAAGGGAGGGCACCTCTGCCAGGGAGGAAAGGGCCTTCCCTTGGAGCGCAGTTTGGCGTCGGCCTGGCCAGTTTCTTTCCCCTGGGTTGGCCCGGGCCTAGGGGAGTTTGAATACAGAGTTGGCTAAAATCTCTCATTTCCTTCCCTTCTGGACTGAGGGTGACTGGGCCGTGGGGTCAGAGTTCAGAGCACAATTTTTTTTTTTTTTTGCTTTTTGGGTCACACCTGGCGATGCACAGGGGTCACTCCTGGCTCTGCACTCAGGAATTACCCCTGGTGGTGCTCAGGGGACCATATGGGATGCTGGAAATCGAACCCGGGTCGGCCACATGCAAGGCAAATGCCCTATCCGCTGTGCTATTGCTCCAGCCCCAAGAGCACATATTTTGACACCAGGCGTAACCAAGCCTGAGTGTGTGATGCTCCCCGCTGAGTGGGGCAGTAGGCAGCTGCTCACAGTGTGCCTAGGGCTGTAGCTGGCAATCAGGACGCTGTTGGGAGCCACGGCAGCCACAGCAGACTCGGCCCACACCCTGCACGCATTCACAGACAGGACCACTCCCCTGAGTGTCGCGTGGAGCCCCAGGGGCCCTGAGCACTGAGGCTGGCCCTGGGGCCCCCAGCATCACTCTGACAGCTCTCACGTAGAACCGTCAGCCTGGTTGGTCAAGAATCACCTCCAGTGGCCCTTGGGTCCACTGAACAGTGCTTGGGAGCACCCCACCCCCGGTCAACGAAGGGGGCCCACTGACCGAGCAACGCTCTCCCTCTTGGCAAGTAGTCTTGGAAGCGCGGTGTCTTCCAGACCTGGCACCGTGACGCTTGCCACATGCTCCTGGCACCTGCCTTCCAGTGGGAATGGGGTGCTGGTCCCTGGGTCCTGCGAGGGAGGCTCTGCCCGCACTGGGCAGTGGGATGCACCAGTGTTTCCAGGGCCGCTGCCCCAGGCCCTCACAGCCATGCGGCCAGAGCAGGCCCGCCTCAGCCTGTGCTCAGAACACCCGGGCTCCAGCTCTTCACCTTGTGACTTCGTCACATCCCTAAGGACGTGATCTAAGGAGACCCACTCGTTTCTTGGGTTCGGTGTATATTGGCCCCATTTCGCGCCAATTGCCTTCCTCTACTGGGCATCTACCGGGCCCCTTGTTCTGACACTCCCCCTGGGAATTCTCCTCCATCAACTCTGTCGTGATTTTTTTTCTTTTTGGGTCACACCCATTGATGCACAGGGGTCACTCCTGGCTCTGCACTCAGGAATCACCCCTGGCGGTGCTCAGGGGACCATATGGGATGCTGGGAATCGAACACGGGTCGGCCGCGCGCAAGGCAAATGCCCTCCCCATTGTGCTATCTCTCCAGTCCCCCAACAACTCTGTAGAAGTATAACCTGCATGCCATCAAGTCCACTGACTTGGGTGGCCCGCCCAGTGATGTTCTCTGGGTGTCCTCCTACCTTTTTGCCCCCCTTCCTTACGCCAGGGGCCCCAGTTGAAAAGCACTGTCTGTGAGGAGTGGCTATAGAAGGAACCTTCTGTGGGCTGACGCCTGAGAACCACAGCTCCAGGCTGAGCCCTGGGACCCCGAGGATAAGCTTGGGTGGAGCAGGGTGTTTTTCTCACATCCTAGCACTCACGGCACCAGCATACGCTCTGGCCTCTTCATGCTCCTGGTTGTTTTTTTTTATGGCAGAGCTGCGGGTGAGGACCCCTTGCGGGATGTCCTCGGGGCGACAGGAGCAAGTCAACAGTCTCGGGCGTTACCAGCGCCCTTAGCGGATGCTGTTCCGGGCTCACGGAATTCCAGCCCGGGCCAGAGGGCCATGGAGAGAGTCGGCATCACCTGACTGACACCTGCCTTCGAGGTCTTATGTCCTGCGGCGCCCCGAGAATCTTCCTCCCCACGCAGGGAGGGGGCAACCAGGGAGTGCCGGGTGTGTGCGTCCACAGTGTTACCCCACCGGTCAGGCTGATCCCCTCCAAAAGGAGCCCAGAACCTGCAGTCTGCCCCCAAACCGGAACCAGCACCCGGGTCTGTCCGTGTCCTCGCCCACCCTCCCGGGCCCTGTCCATGGCTTCCCTGGGGCTTCTGAGATGGGGTGGACAGGGGTGGAGAGGGATGGAGCCACGGGCCAGGCCTTGTCTGGGACTGCGTGGGGAAGGCCCCCAGGGACAGGGAGCAGTGGCAGGGCCAGGCCTGAGGCAGTGAGAGACCTGAGAGGCCACCCCCCCTGCTGTCCTTGTCCTCATGCGGGCCAGCAGGGTCTCGGACCCACCCACTGGGGCCCAGGCAGCTGCGAGGGGGCGAGGCGGGACCCCCACGCGTGAGCCCGGCTCCTTCCTGTGATTTTTCTCCCCTCTTCTGGCAAACCTGCTGATGAGACAGTCTCCCCTCTCTCCGCCTCATCAATTTTCATTCTGATTTCATTTTCCTTTTCCGTTAGACGGAGTCCGGCCCTTCTCCGGGCTTAACTGGCTCGGGTTCTCTCTGCCTGCCTTTCTCCTCAGTCCCCGGGCCCCCAACATCACCCCCCAATCTCCTCCACCTGGATATTCCCAATACATTCTGGGGTCCCTCCCTCTGCACCAGATACTCCGAGAGACCCCCTCCTCCTCCCTGCTACCTCTCCCCCCATCCCTGAATAGCTTCTGGCCGGCTGTCCCCAGAGTGACCACAGGCTGTGAAGCTGCTGAGCACCATGGAGTGCCTGAAGATGGAGCAGCAAATGGGGGACTGGTTTTGTAGGGGGTGCCCAGCTAGGGAGGAGGTGTGGGGGGGAGGGGGGACGGCTCCATGGCTATGGGTCAGGGCTCATGTGGTCTGGGGCTGGCATGGCTCTGGTGGGCTCAGCCCAGGACTGGGCCTCAGACAGATGGGGCAGGTCCAAGGGGAGAGGACACGCCAAGTGCCAGGTGCCCCAGACCCCTTTTCCTACAGAGGCAGCCCCTCCTCCCCACGCACCCCTCCCTGGCCCCACTCGAGGCTCTGTTCTGGGTGGACAGGGAGGACCAGGAGGGGACACAGGGCCAGCAGGATCCAGCCAGCACCCACCTTAGTCTGCGGGGGGCTGCAGAGGGTGAGGGACACCTGGGGTCACGTGGTGTCAGGAGGAGCCTGAGCCAGAGGAAGGACCTCGGTCCCAGGGAACAGGGGGCCACAAAGGAAGCTCTGAGAGGAGTTCTCCTCTCCTCGTCCTCTCCCAGATATGAGGAAAGAGGCAGAAGGGCCAGGCCCCGAGCTGGACTCCTCTGCTTCCAAATGAGCAGCCCCTTGCTCCCCTCACCCTGCCCTGCCCTGCACGGCTCTGCCCAGCTCTGCCCTGCCAGACTGATCTTTCTTTCCCTCCGCCACCTTTCTCCGCCCTTGCACAGATGTTTCGCCACCATGGCCAGGCCATTGGAGGAGCTTAGCTCCTTCCTGAGGGACGCGTGGTGCAATGCGATGGACAGACAGACAGCTCGTGATGGAGGGTCAGAGTTTCCCTAACTGAGGGTGGCAGAGGCCTGCAAACACCTGCCTGCCCTCCCACCCCACCCCCCTGCAGCCTTTGCTGGTGCAGCCAGATGGAAATGGCTTTACCCGCCTGCCCTGCCCTGTTAAGAAACCCCATGAAGGGGCTGGAGCAATAGCACAGCGGGTAGGGCATTTGCCTCGCACATGGTCAATCCGGGTTCGAATCCCAGCATCCCATATGGTCTCCCGAGCACCGCCAGGAGTGATTCCTGAGTGCAGAGCCAGGAGTAATCCCTGTGCATCACTGGATGTGACCCAAAAAGAAAAAATAAAAAAAGAAACCCCATGAAGACGCCCTTCTAAGGGTGTGCCCGGGGAGTGGCTGGGCCAGCCAGGAGAGGGGAGGGCAGAGCCACTTCCCTCCTGCTCGGGAGCCCTTGCCAAGGTGAGGGGAGCACAAGGCAGGGCGGGAGGAGCACCACAAAAAAACCCGTTTCTTGGTTCCCTAAGACCCTGGAACTCAGCTCCGGGGCCAGGACCCTGGGACACGCGGGCGCCGGGGCTGGAAGCGGCACTCCTGGTCTGGCAGGGGTATTGCAGGCTGCTCCCCAGCCCCTCAGAGCGCTGCCACGCACCCAAAGGTGCCTTTCGCACTCGCGGGGAGGGCTCTGAGCTCTTCTCTGGGGCTCTGAGCTCTGGCTCGTCCCCTCCGCGCCGTCCCGTTTCCCTCTGAGATGGGGCCTCCTGTGCTCCCCTCTACCAACAAGAGCAGGCGCTGGCCTTACCCAGGGTCCTGGGAGGGTCCCCACGCATGTCGGGCGGCGGCCACGTGAAGAAAAACGCACACTTGTTTCCCTCCTGCCCCCGGAGTGTGTGAGGAGCAGAGGGGAAGCAGCCGCCCCAGAGACGGACCGGACCGGGGCCAGCTGCCCGCACACGAGCAGTCCCTGCCCCGAGTGGCCGGTGAAGAGCATGGACCCACGTTTAATTGTCTTCATGACCCAGGACAGGCTGCAGTTCTCAGCACGGGGCAGGGCCGCACCCAGCCCTGGGAGTGGGGGTGGGGTGCCGACGGCGGACCGAGAGAGAGGCCACCATCAGTGGCCACCTGTCCTCTGCGCCAGTTGCTCCCTCCACCTGCTGCCACTGGAGGCCTGTGCAGGGGGTCGGGGGCTGTGGGGAGGGAACACAGCTCTCAGAGGGAACCAGGAGCCGCCCTGGGAGGCTTGCATGCTGACGGGGCCTGGGTGGGGGGGCTGTTTGAGGCTTCAGGCTGGAGGAGGGTTTGGGGGCAGAGAAGAGACCCGAGGTGTGGAAGCAGAGCTCAAGCCCGGTTTGGCAGAAGTAAAGAGCACTGAGGAGTGGTGGGGGGGCTCCTGGGGGCCACCACAGAGGCGACTGTAGGGAAGGTAAAGACAAAGGAGGAGTTGTGAGGGCTCTGGGCACGGCCATGTAGGAGGTCAGATGGAGGAGGCTTCCAGGCCGGGCCAGAACAGCTGAGACTTGGAGACCCACCCCAGAAGCATGAGGAAGGTTTGGGGCAAGCTGAGCATGAAGAACCTCTGAGACAGCCGGGGGAGTAGGGGGGAGGGTTCCATGCATCGTTAAAAGCGGATCTGGGAATGGGGAGCAATAGTACAGCGGGTAGGGCTTCTACCTTGCATGTGGTCCCACCCGCCACCGACTTGATCTCTGCCCCACCTCACCCTCCCCCCCTCCTCCCTGCCCCATATGGTTTCTGAGCCTGCCAGGAATGATTCCTGATGCAGAACCAGGAGCAAACTCTGAGCACAACCCAGTGGGACCCTCCAAAATCACTGTCAGTCACTGTCATCCCGTTGCTCATCGATTTGTTCGAACGGGCATCAGTAACATCTCTCATTGAGAGACTTGTTGTTACTGTTTTTGGCATATCCAATACGCACAAGTAGTTTGCCAGGCTCTGCCGAGCGGGCTCGATACTCTCGGTAGCTTGCCGGGCTTTGTGAGAGGGGCGGAGGAATCCAACTCGGGTCGGCCGCATGAAAGGCAAAAGCCCAACTGCTGTGCTATCGCTCCAGCCCACCCTGGAGCCATAATCAGGGTTAAACTGATTAACCCTCCAAAATAACAAACAAAAAATGTATCCTAGCAATAGTGCAGTGAGTTGGGCGCTTGCAGCTAATTCAGATCCAATCCCTGGCACCACATATGACCCCCTGAGCCCCACCAGGAATGATCCTTGAGCACCGGCAGATATAGCCACAAACAAACAAACAAACAAACAAACAAAAAAGAAGTGAATGGGGGCCCAGCCTTTGCAGCCACTCTTGCCCTGCCTTGGGCGGGCAGGATTCCGGTAATAGTCCAGAGACGGATCTATAGGAGCAGGAATAGAACTTTTCTTCCCTTCTACTGGAGAAGAGATCAGATCAGGCAGGAGACTCTGGGAAGCTCTAGCCCCCGGAGGAGCACAGGAAATGAAAGCAGGAGATGCCAGCCCTGAAGTTCAGGAGTGCCAGATACCAGAGTCAACCGCTCCCAAAGACTTGTCATGCCCCATTACAATAGAGAAGGGTTCTGGTTCCAAGGGTGAGGCTGACGGATGGTGCTACAAGCCCAGCCAGATGGGAGGCTGGGTTTTGAGTGGGAAACACCTAGGAACCTTCTGGAGCACTGGAAAGACAAATCCCTTGATCCGGGTGGTGCCCCTCCTGCTGATGCAGAAATGTGTGGAGTTGTGGACCCCTCTCCCATACACACATTCTGTTACAGTAGTACAAAGTTTCGTAGAGGTGAGGCAGAGGTGTGAAGTCGGAAGGAGAGGCAGCTGTGAAGGGCAGAGGAAGGGAAGTAGCAGGGCATTTCCGGTGCTGATGCCCAGCCGCCCATCTCCCCCAATACACACACACACACACACACACACACACACACACACACACACACACACTCACACATATCATATCGTAAGAGCTGGGTACCGACCCAAGTTCCAGGCAGGCAGGAGGGCAGGTCACCCACCGGGCCCAAGGTCACAGCGAACAGTGGATCTGGTGCCAACTGTGATCACACAGCCCCCTGCTTCCCCCATAACCCCCTTGGCATAAGTTATTTATAGAATTCAGACTCTGGAAGACTAGATAAATGCTAAGTCTCCTCCAGCTCTGAGATCTGGCACTAAAGGATAGGTGGGAGTGAGTGGCCCTGGGCACTCCTGGGAGGAACTAGAGGACAGCAGGGCCATTGGAGGGTGGCCCCCACCGCTGCCCCTCCCACCTGCATTTATCTGCCGCCGCTGAGGCCGGAGTTTATCAACGCTGCACTCAATTATGTGGCCCATC
Source organism: Sorex araneus (assembly GCF_027595985.1). Taxonomy (NCBI): domain Eukaryota; kingdom Metazoa; phylum Chordata; class Mammalia; order Eulipotyphla; family Soricidae; genus Sorex; species Sorex araneus. The sequence goes on along the minus strand of NC_073308.1, from coordinate 37,737,028 downwards.
TGTCTCCACAGCTCAGGGGGACCTGGCACCAAGGCAGCCAATGCCAGGTAATCCATCACCGTGGCATTCTGTCCCCCCCACTCCGGCCTGGGGGGTCAGCTGCAGGGAGGGGAGGGAGGGATCACATCCCCCCCAGCAGTGGAGGAGCTGCTGAGTGGGGCCGGGCAGAGGAGGAAGGGGGAGCACCCCAGCACAGGCTCCTGCCTGCAGCTTCTCAAACGGGGGGTTGTTGAGATAGTCGTACAGTGGGGAAGGTGCTCCCCTTGCATGTGGCAAGCCCAGATTTGATTCCCAGGACCACTTATGCGACCAGGAGTGAGCCCTGAACACAGAGCTAAGAATAAGCCCCTGACACTGCCAGCTGTTCCCCTCCTCCTCAGAAAAAGACAAAAACTTGAAGATTTTCTCAGGGTCTTTGTTTAATAAGGAATGTAGGGAAACACTCGATTCTTTCTGCTAAATCCAGTGCAGCTCCCTGGAGGAGCTGGGTCAGTCTGGCTTGACAGAGTTGACTTTTTCTAGAAGAAAGCTTGGCTCCGGGGACCAGGGGGATAGTACATCGGGCAGGGCGCTTATCTTGAACAGCTTCGATGTGGGTTCGATCCCCGACATCCCACATAGTCCCCCGAGCACCACCAGGAGTAATTCCTGAGTGCAGAGCCCGGAGTAACCCCTGAGCATCAGCAGGTGTGGCCGCAGAGCAAAAGAAAGCTTGGCTCTGAACAGGGCCACTCACTGCCCTGACTGACCGATGGTTCTCATGTCACCGGAGCCCAGGGTTGGAGAGTGGTGCCCCCCGCAGTGCCCGGTCCAGTCGGAAGGCGAGTGAGGGTCAGGGGTGAGGCTGACCGGTACAGCATGTGTCCGGTTGCAGCTCCCACACCTCGTGGCCAGGTGTAGCCTGATGGTCCTGAACACGGCTGGCAGCAGGGTTCCTATAACACAAATGTGTGTCCAGAAGGCAGGCTGGGTCAGGGCCAAGAAGAGAGGCCAGCGGGTAAGGGCGCTTGCCTTGCCTGTTGCCAACCGGGTTCAATCCCCAACATCCCATATGTCCCTGAGCCCTGCCAGGAGTGATTCCTGAGCACAGACCCAGGAGTAAGCCCTGAGCATCACCAGGAGTGATCCCCAAATTTAAAAATGATATTAAAAAGAAGCCAGGCTGGGTCTGTGTGCAGCCTGCCGGTCTTTTGTCCCCTGGCTCCTGGCCCAGTCGCACTGGTGTGGCAGGAGTCTTTCTCATGCAGTCACCAGAGGGGGTCCCTCTCTCTTGGTTTTTGGTTTGGGGGTCACACTCAGCAGTGCTGGAGCTGCTCCCAGACCATGAGGTGCCGAGAATCGAACCTGGGACTCCTGCATGTGCGCTGCCCAGAGCCTGACCATCTCCCTCGCCCCCATAGAGATCACTCTTACCCGGAGTCAAGAGATGCCATCCAGGAGAGGAGGGGAGGGAGGGAGGACGGGGTCCTCTCGGAGGCATCTGCAGTGCTGAGCGGTTGAGCTCCATCCCCAAGGGCAGGGCCTTCAGGCAGCAGCAGGACCTGGAGCTTAGGGCATGGGTTCGAGTCCTGCTCCCCCACACAGAAACTGTGCAACCTCCACAACCACTAATCCGGAGCCTGGACTGCCCAGCTGCAGAATGAGACGGAGAAGCCCGCCCCGCCCCTGCCTGCCCCAGCCAGGGCTGAGGGGAAGAGCACGGCTCACTCTGGGGATCCACTCGCCAGCACCTCTGCACGCTTACATGCCGTGCGGGGCGAGGCACGAAGCATGCACGAAGCATGCACGCCGCGGGCCCTGCCGCACGGAGCTTGAAATCTGGTCGGGACCGAGTGCGGGTTCTGGACTCCGCCTCACCCCGGAGAGAGCGGCTCAGGGACAAGCTGCTTTCCATGCAGTGCTGGAGGCGGCTGGCTGGTCTCTGCGTGGGGAGGGTGGAGGGGCCACAGGCTCGGCTGGGATTGGGAGGACTGGCCTGGGCCTTGCTGAGCCTGGGGTTGTCACCCAAGTGCTGTCCCTCTGGGGTGCGGAACCCCAACACTGGACTCCGGTCCCAGCAGCGAGAACTCGGCCTCACGCACAACAGCCCAAGCAGAGGCACCGGCTGGAGCAGGGCAGGGTCAGTCTCTGGAGGCCTGGGACAAGCTGCCGTCCTGTCCACTGCTGGGCTCCCCTGGGTCCTTCCGGGTCCTTCCATAGTGACCCTCTTCCTTTATTTTGGTTTTCGGCTACACCCAGCCATGCTTGGGGGCTATTCCTGGCTCTGAGCTTGGGGTGGGGCAGGGCGGTGGTGAGCAAATGAGGGGTGACCCCATTTCCCCGGGAGACCACGTGAGGCTGGAGTCGGAGCCGACCCGTCCTGTGCAAAGTCGCGCCTGCGCACTGAGCACCTCCCCAGAGCTCTCCAGAGTCTTCCCAGGTCTCCATCATTGCTTACGGTGCCCCCGCCCTCGGGCCCACAGTGGCCCTGCAGTTTCCGAGCGCCTTTATTTATTTATTCATTCATTCATTCATTCGTTTTGCTTTTTGGGTCACACCCGGCAATACACAGGGGTTACCCTTGGCTCTGCACTCAAGAATTCCCCCTAGCGGTGCTCAGGGGACCATATGGGATGCTGGGAATCGAACCTGGGTTGCCCGCATAGAAGGCAAACTCCCTACGTGCTGCGCTATCGCTCCAGCCCCCCCAAATGTCTTTAGGGACCTCCTCTGTCCCCTAAAGGTCCATCTGCTTGAGGGCTCTGTGTGCAGGCTCAGCTCCCTTGTCCTGAGGACAGCCTCATTTTGGTCTGTCTTAGAGAAGCCACTCCCAGGTGTCAGAGACTATCAGGAGCATGGCTGGACATGGGTGTCAGTGGGGGGACTCCACCACCTCAGGCCAGTCATCGGGAGGCAGGTTTGAGGGCGTGGTGGGTGTGGCTGACTGCTGATCTGAGGGTTCCATTGTCAGGCCACCGGAAACTGCCCCTCCCGTCCTTAATCACCAAGGTCCCCAGTGTGGGCTGCCAGGCAAGTGTGTATGTGTGGACCTGTGCACCCTGTGTCACATGCAGGTGTGGGTGTGCACACGTGTGCCCTGAGCGTCACGTGTTTGTGCCCCCTCCCTGCCCCCCATGGTGCATTTTCGTCAGAACCAGCTACAGGAGGAAGGGGAGCGTGTGGTCTCGAGCCCAGGAAAGGGCCCGTGCCTTCAGCTGTGTCCCTCCCCACCCAACATCCCCAGAAGCAGGACAAGGTAGCTGCCCTGGACCAGTTGAAAGGCACCTGCCTGACAGGGTAAGGGACAATCACTGGCTGGAAGCATCAGCCTTGGGAACAAGGACGAAAAACCAGAACCCAGCCCCCTGCTCAGCAGCTGGGGCCACTGGGAAGGCTCGTCAGAGCGAGGGGCAGAACGGTGGGCCGTGAGGACTTTTCTGAAGACGGGGGCAAATGCCTGCTGCTGCTTCCAGTCATATGTGTTGGGTTCTTTTGTGTGTGTGTCCGGGGTGCAGGGGAGGGGAGGGGAGGATGCGTGAAGTGGTTAGAGAAACCTTTGCTGGCGTCAGGAGTTTCTCCTGGCTCTCTTCTCAGGAGTGACCCCTGGCAGTACCCGGGGGGTTATATGTAGTGTCAGGATTGAACCAGGATAGAAGCCCAAACAGCCACAGGCAAAGCAAGTGCCTTACCCCTGTCCTCGCTCTCTGAACTGACCCCATGGACCATCTCTCTGGCCCTGTGTGGCGGGAGGGGTGGTGGGGGGTTGAAACCACACCCAGTGATGCTCAGGGGTTACTTCTGGCTCTGCACTCAAAAATTATTCCTGGCGGTGCTCTGTGAACCATATGGGATGTCGGAGATCAAACCCAGGTCGGCCGTGTGCAAGGCAAGCGTTCTTTAGATGCCCCAGATCTCAGTTTTGTCATCTGCAAGTAGGATACTAATGCTGATCTTGTAGACTTGGTCCAAACTGCAAGCCAGCATGTTGGGGAGCCTGGAGGGGGGCGTACTTCACTAGCACTTGCAGCTGGATAAGAAGCTCTGAACCCCATGGTCCCTACTTCTCCTAAACCGCCTGATTCTTGGCCAGTGCCCTTCACGCCCTCACCCCTGCACACCAGCACCTGTCCACATCGCAGTGCATGGACAGGCAGTCCTAACAGCAAACCAATGGTTTTCCACCTACAGCCTCACCACACCCAGGAGGGCCTATTGCAGACCCCAAGGGGACTAGCCCCCTCTCCCAGCCCACTGTATGCAGGCCAGTCCCCACTGCCTTCATCTAGAGACCTCAGGGGTCCAGGAAACTCTCGCCCTGTTCTCTATTTTCCCAATAAGCCTAGTGGGGGAGCAGCCAGAGATCCAAGAACAGTGGGAGAATCTTTCTCTCTGGGCTCAGAAGTCCTCTGAAAACTATAACTCCACCATTTCCTCTCCTGCATATACATGCATGCACACACACGTGTGCAAAACACACACCAAAATGCACACATGCACGCATGCACACACGCACACATGTGCACACGCTCATACCTTCCCCGAGTCATCCTGGGAACTTCTCTTATTTGTTTTTGGTTTGTTGGGGGCCATATTCAGCAGTTCTTGGGGCTTCCTCCTGGCTCTGTGCCCATGAATCACTTCTGACAGAGCTTGAGGAACCATATGGGATGCCAGGGATTGAACCTAGGTCACCCAGGTGCAAGGCAAGCGCCGTCCCTGCTGTAGTATGGCTCCAGCCCCATTCCAGAATTTTTTTTGCCTTTTGGGTCACACCCGGCAATGCTCAGGGGTTACTCCTGGCTCTGCATTCAGAAATTACTCCTGGCAGGACCATATGGGATGCCAGAGATCGAACCTGGGTTGGCTGCATGCGAGGCAAACGCCCTACCTGCTGTGCTATCACTCCGACCCTCCAGAACTTCTGAGGTTCAGTCTCTCCTTCCCTCACCTGCCCCCACCCCTGCAGGTCATGGAAAGGGACACAAGTGTGAACCCGGGATCCTGGCCCCATCTGTGTCCACCCTTCTCAGCACATCGTCCTCCCGAGTCAAGCAGAGGAGACGCGGGAGCTGGGGTAACTGCAGTCCTCTCCTCTCCTTAACTGTGTACCTCTTCCTCCAGGGCGACCCCCGGGACGTGGCGATGAGTGAGCAGCCAGCATCTCAGCAGACAAGGATGGAGCACTGTCCCCAGGAGGGCGAGGAATGACGCCCACTCTGTCCCTCAGAGAATGACCGCCCTGCGAGGGTGGGTCCCCGGGCCCTAGCGGGGCTGCCGGCTGTCAGCTTCCAGCCACTTGCAGCAGAAGGACCCCCAAACTCTCCGTGGATGCTCCCCGGCCCCGCAGCTCCACCATGACGCTGCTCGTGGCCCCCTTCCTGCTAGCCTGGGTGGCCGGTGCCACGGCCGCCGTGCCGGTGGTGCCCTGGCGGGTCCCCTGCCCCCCGCAATGCGCCTGCCAGATCCGGCCCTGGTACACCCCCCGCTCGTCCTACCGCGAGGCCACCACCGTAGACTGCAACGACCTCTTCCTGACGGCCGTGCCCCCCGCGCTGCCCGCGGGCACGCAGACCCTGCTGCTGCAGAGCAACAGCATCGCGCGCGTGGAGCCGGCCGAGCTCGGCTACCTGCACAACCTCACGGAGCTCGACCTGTCCCAGAACAGCTTCGCGGACGCCCGGGACTGCGACGTCCGCACCCTGCGCCAGCTGCTGAGCCTGCACCTGGAGGAGAACCAGCTCACGCGGCTGGAGGACCACAGCTTCGCGGGGCTGGCCAGCCTGCAGGAGCTCTACCTGAACCACAACCAGCTCTACCGCATCGCCCCCCGCGCCTTCGCCGGCCTCGGCCACCTGCTGCGGCTGCACCTCAACTCCAACCTGCTGCGCGCCGTGGACAGCCGCTGGTTCGAGACGCTGCCCAGCCTGGAGATCCTCATGATCGGCGGCAACAAGGTGGACGCCATCCTGGACATGAACTTCCGGCCGCTGTCCAACCTGCGGAGCCTGGTGCTGGCGGGCATGAGCCTGCGGGAGATCTCTGACTACGCACTGGAGGGGCTGCAGAGCCTGGAGAGCCTGTCCTTCTACGACAACCAGCTGGTCCGGGTGCCCCGGCGGGCGCTGGCGCAGGTGCCCGGGCTCAAGTTCCTGGACCTGAACAAGAACCCTCTGCAGCGGGTGGGCTCCGGGGACTTCGCCAACATGCTGCATCTCAAGGAGCTGGGGCTGAACAACATGGACGAGCTGGTGTCCATCGACAAGCTGGCCCTGGTCAACCTCCCCGAGCTGACCAAGCTGGACGTGGCCAACAACCCTCGCCTGTCCTTCGTGCACCCCCGCGCCTTCCACCACCTGCCCCAGATGGAGACGCTCATGCTCAACAACAACGCGCTCAGTGCCTTGCACCAGCAGACCCTGGCGTCCCTGCCCAACCTGCAGGAGGTGGGTCTCCACGGCAACCCCATCCGCTGTGACTGTGTCATCCGCTGGGCCAACGCCTCGGGCACCCGGGTCCGCTTCATCGAGCCGCAGTCCACCCTGTGCGCGGAGCCGCCCGAGCTGCAGCGGCAGCCCGTGCGCGAGGTGCCCTTCCGGGAGATGACGGACCACTGCCTGCCCCTCATCTCCCCCCGCAGCTTCCCCGCCAGCGTCCAGCTGGCCAGCGGCGAGAGCCTGGTCCTGCACTGCCGGGCGCTGGCCGAGCCGGAACCCGAGATCTACTGGGTCTCACCTGCAGGTGTTCGCCTGACGGCTGCCCGGGCAGGCCGCCGGCTCCGGGTCTCCCCCGAGGGGACCCTGGAGCTGCGGAGGGTGACGGCTGGGGAGGCGGGCTTGTACACGTGCGTGGCCCAGAACCTGGTGGGGGCGGACACGAAGACGGTCAGCGTGGCGGTGGGCCGGGCTCCCGTGCAGCCGGGCCGCGAGCAGGGCCGGGCGCTGGAGCTGCGGGTGCAGGAGGTTCACGCCCACCACATCCTGCTCTCCTGGGTGCCCCCCGCCAACACCGTCTCCACCAACCTCAGCTGGTCCAGCGCCTCCTCCCTCCGTGGCCGGGAGCCCACGGCCTCGGCCCGCCTCCCGCGGGGCACCCACAGCTACAACATCACCCGCCTTGTGCAGGCCACCGAGTACTGGGCCTGCGTGCAAGTGGCCTTCCCTGATGCGCACACCCAGCAGGCTTGCGTGGGGGCCAGGACGACAGAGGCCGCCCCTTGCCACAGGGCCTTTGGGGACCGGCCCGGGCCCATAGCCATCCTGGCCCTCGCCGTCCTCCTGCTGGCTGCCGGGCTAGTGGCCCACCTCGGCACCAGCGGCCCCAGGCCGGGGGCAGGGGGACGGCCTCTCCCTCCCGCCTGGGATGTCAGAGGTTGGGGTACGCCCTCAGGTCGGGTGGTGTCTGCACCCCGAGTACTGCCCTGGAATCCAGGGAGGAAGCCGTCCAGGTCCCCGGAAAGGGGGAAACTGCCACCCCTGTTGTCACAGCAGTCGGGACACTTGGCCTATTCCCAGCATTGTCCCTGAGGCCAGGCACTGGGTGACACGGAGCCACGGAGCCACATCACTGAGGCTGCACCAAGACTGTTGGGGCTTGGGGCCCCACCCCTCTGGGAACCGCTGGGCTGCTGGGTTCTGGGGACAGGTCCATGGACAAGGACTCTGACTCGACAACTCCCCCCCAACCCCTACCCTACCAGCTGTGTGTCCCCAGGTCCAGCCACCGGAGACGTCCCTCCTTGTCCCTTTCTTTGTACAGTTTCGGTTGCTGACTCTTCCCTCTCCCGGACAGGGACCGGAGGAGGCCTTGCTTCCCACCTTGGGGGAACACTCGGCCCGACCTGCAGGACACCTGGGGAGAGGGGCCGGCCGGGAAGGCCTCGACTCGGGAGAGGGCAGCCACGGAGATGGCCTTTCTACTAGGTGATTTTGTACCTTTGTGGAGAAATGTGTCACCTTCCCCAACCCGATTCACTCTTTTCTCCTGTTTTGTAAAAAATAAAAATAAAGAAGAATAACGACGGGGGGAAGGATGAGACAGGAAGACAATCCTTTGAGTGGGGGCAAATAGTTCAGAGCTCTGTGCCCAGAGGGAGGCAGGGAGGGGCAGGGTTGGGACGGGGAAGGGGTGACGGAAAGACCCAGATTTTTCTCTTCAGGTTGCATTCTGGCCTCCCCTCCAGGCCTACACCCTGAGCTCCCGCCTCTGTGCGCAGGAGGAACCCAGCCCCGCTAGCAGAGAGGGAGCTTTGGAAGTCCAGGGCGGGCTGGAGAGAAGGGGAGAAGAACGCAGAGATGAGGCGTGGAAATTTCCATCAGCCAACCGAGTCACCCCTTCTCCCTCTGATAAGCAATTAACATGCCGGTGCATAGGAAGC